>NW_017732149.1:58771-66990 GCF_001890085.2 Hipposideros armiger | reverse complement strand
CTATATATATATATAGTCATGGGACGTGGAGTATAGTGTGGGAGTGGAGTCAAGGGATTTGTAATAGATATGTATAATATTGGGGGGAAATGGAGCGGAGGATTGGGGGAGGGGGGTTGTCACTTCGAGGGGTAAAATGTATAACTATTGCACTGTGTTGTACAGCTGAAACTAATTCTAAAAAATGTGTATTTCATAATAAAAAATAATTTAATAAAAAAAAATTACTCCTGGAGAAAAGAATGCCAAATAAGTAAAAGGCTTATGTAGAAAATTATGTAATGCAGCATCGCTTAAAATAGTAAAACACTAAAATCTCTCAGCTTTATGGAATGTTTTATATGCATTAAAATTGAGTCCTGTAAAGCTACACAAAATATTTGTGATAAAATTTTTTTAAAAATTTTATTTGGGAATTGGGGGAGAGGAACAGCGCTGGGAATTGGGGGAAGGGGAACAGACAAGTTGCTGTCCTTTTGATCTTCAGTCTAGTTGGGGAGGACGTCGCTTCACTGGCCCATGTTGGTATTATCCTTGCACTCTTCCCAGGTGAGACAGATAGGTCGCTGGCCTCTGGATGGCTGCTCACAGCGGCTCTTGGCAGCTCACACCAGCTGCCAGCTGCTCACGCTGGCTGCCGGCCAGACACAGTAGCTTATGGCAGTCCACTGCAGCAGGGGCTGCAGCCTATGCTGTTACTGGCGACTCACGGCAGCCCAGCTCCAGGTCGAGCTGTTGTTCACCATCTTAGCTATAGAGGGCAGTGTCACTGGCCCTCATGTGGGATCTGAACTGGGGCCCTGCTGCTCAGAGCTGGCGTCCCAAGCCAGCTCTTAACCAACGTGCCACTCGGCCGGTCTGTGCTAAAATATTATATGACAAAACCGTGACGCAGAATTAAAGCTACCCGATCGTGACAAGTTTGTAAATATCTGTGCTGGGAGTGAATGAAGAAAAGCTGATCTATTATGGGGGTGAGAGTGTCTCTTCTTTTCTTTAATATTATCCTAATACTGTTTGTATAGTTAGAAAAAATTGGGAGAAAGAATATAATTCTAGTGGCTTCCTCGACCTGGCTCAACCTCTTAGGGATTGGACAGATTCAGATATCTTAGGGCATAGCTGGTCCACTCCCCAGAAATGACCTGTTCTGTGGTGCTGGGAAGAGGTGGTTGCCTTTTGACATTTGCATCTACCCTCCTTACCCCTAGAAGCAAAAGAATCCACACATAGGAGTGTGGTTCTTCTCCTGTTCTTCTCCTCCTGGGAAGGGAATACAACTTTTTTCCTGTCCTATTCCAGGAATTTGTAGTTTTCTCCTCTGTACTGATCAGGTCAGGCCCTGAGCTACTTCTGCTTTCAAGACTGGAGCAGGAGGAAGTATTTCAGAGGTGGTGGCAGTGTATGGCTGTCCCTGCCCTGCCAGTGACCCCTGGCCAACCATGCTGTTAGTATGATCTCGGTAAAAGCACCCACGTGTCCCACAAAGCCTATGGAAAGGCCGTTTCTCTAACCTGCCTGACACTTGGTCCCCTACTTGAATGACTGAGGCAGTAGGCAGAGCAGTCTAGAATGCTTTCAACGGAGCAGCAGGCACCTTTGAGGCCAATATAGTCTTTATGTGTCAGCACCACTTCAGTGTCATTGGGGCTGGTCAACCCAAGACACAGTGGGTAGGTAATGTTGGCTGAATATTTGCTACACGCACTTTGACATCTATTATCTCATTTAATCATCACAATCATCCCAAGAGATGAGTACTGCTATTCTCATCATTTTCCAGATGAAGACAGCGAGGTCCAGAGAATCGCTTCCTTGAGGTCACTTACA
Organism: Hipposideros armiger; assembly: GCF_001890085.2. Lineage (NCBI taxonomy): Eukaryota > Metazoa > Chordata > Mammalia > Chiroptera > Hipposideridae > Hipposideros > Hipposideros armiger. The sequence goes on along the minus strand of NW_017732149.1, from coordinate 65,160 downwards.
GAGCTAGTATTTTAACCCCTCTGTAGCCTGGTGCCAGTATTTTAACCCCTCTGTAGCCTGGTGCCAGTATTTTAACCCCTCTGTAGCCTGGTGCCAGACTCCAAAGCCTGAACCAGGTTGCTGAGAGTGACATTCAGGTGAAAACTTTACTGGCATTTCAGGGTAATGGAGAAACAGTATTTTGTTACTTGTAATTCCCAGGACCTTCCCAGAAGGATCGATTGTGTGTGGGTCAAGCAAATTGGAGAGATTGAGACAGAGGTAAATTGTTTTATTTATTTATTTATTTAAGATTTTATTGGGGAATTGGGGAAGGGGAACATTGTGTTTTTCTAGGACCCATCAGCTTCAAGTCAAGTTGTTGTCCTTCCATCTTAGTTGTGGAGGGCACAAGCTCAGCTTCAAGTTTAGTCACTCCTTTCAATCTAGTTGTGGGGGTGTGCACAGCCCACCATCCCATGTGAGAGTCGAACCAGCAACCTTGTTGTTAAGAGCACACACTCTCACCAGCTGAGCCAGTGCCCTAGGATATCCTGATGATTTTGGGTCTCAGTAATTGGAAGGACACAGTTGCCCTCGACTGAATGTGGAGGAACAGCTCTGCCATAGTGTCTGGGCCCCTGGCGCTACCACTTAGTCACAAAAGTGAAGGCTTAACCACAGATCATCTGAGGTTTGGCAGAACACCTGTGATCTTCCCAGAACAGAGAGAACAGGGGGCCTCTGAGGAGTTGCTCTGGGGTCACCATCCACTTGCCTTCCCGCTTCCCTTAGGAGGCTGTCATGAGTTGTGTCTGTGATCTCCCAGGTTCTGACCAAGTATGAGGCCTCTGTCCCCCTCCTCACAAAAGAACTAGAGACTAAAACTGCTTTGTCTGTTAGTCTAGATTATAGCCTCCCTTTTCCTGATGCCATCCTTTTCGCTGGGCAGGACAAGAACCACAGGAAATTTGGTGTTGCTATCTACGTAAGTAATAACCTGTTTGAATATATGAGTTGGATTGGTGGTTTCTAGAGGGGAAGTGGCTGGGGGGATGGCTGAATGGCTAAAGGGGGTCAGTGGTGTGGTGAGGGATGGAAACTAGACCTTTGGTGGTGAGCATAATGTGTACACAGATGTAGAATTATAATGTTAAGCACCTGAGACTTATATACAGCAGGTCCTCAAATAATGTTGTTTTGTTCAGCGTCACTGCGTTATAACATTGATGAGATGCTGTAGGAACTTAACTCTTGTTTATATCAATTAGCCTATGGTAAGATTTGTTTAATGTGTCACTTGGCCAAAATAAGTCACCAGGTAATTCACCAAAAAGAGGGTTTATTCAGAAAAAGAGAAGAAACAAAACCACTCCAGCAGTGTGAGAACACACACCTCCAGCCAAGTTACCACAAAGTTTTAACAGGAAGTCAGGACTAGAGAGTTAACAAGGGGCCCAGTTCTGCCCATAGTCCTCCCAGCTTTATGAGTAGTCATCTTAAGATGCCAGTTCACTTTTATCGTATTATATGTCATTTGGCTTAAAGTCCCAGAACCTATTGACCATGTTAAGTGAGGACTTACTGTATTATTATAAACCAATGTAAACTAAATAATAAAAAAAAGACAAAAACAAAACAAAATAAATTTTTTGAAGCCAAACATGACTCATTGTATCTTTACTGGTTGAATCAGTCAGGCCTTGGCCTGGTCTGGGCTTGTCTTGTGTGCTTCAGACTGAGATGCGGTGATGGGCAGGTTGGGGTCAGGATTGGGAGGGATCAAGAGTTCAGCTTTGGACATAGGTGGTTTGAGGTACTTGTTAGACATGAGCGGGCAGTTGGCTACCTGAGTCTCAAGCTCCGGAGAACGTTCTGGGGTGGAGGCATTATCAGTACGAGGGTGACACAGACAGCCCTGAAGCCACCGAGGACTGAACTATGGAATTCTCCTTATGAGGTTGGAGACAAAAAGAGAGATTGGCAAAAGAACTGGAAGGACAGACCAGGGTGAAGGAGAACCAGGTGAATGGGGAGTTCTAGAGGCCAATGTCCAAATTGGTTCCAGGAAGAAGAGGTCAAATGTCAAAAGCTGCTGCTGGATCACTTACGAGATTGAGGACTGACTACTGTGGTTAAGCAAGTATCCTTTGTGACCTTGATGATAACAGTTTTAGCAGAGTGGGGACTGGGGTGGGGCTTTAAGAGAGAGTGGGAAGAGCAGGATCCGGCACAGAAAACACCCACAACTGCTTTGGAAACCGTTTTGCAGAAGGGAAGCAAACAATAGGGCCGTGGATGGTGGGTAAGTGAGGTCAAAGAAAGTTTATTTGCTTTTTCATTAAGAGAAATATATGATTTCTGAGGGGAATACCAGATGGCTGTACACATACCCAGTATTCTCTCCATTGGCCTTATACATTTATACAAGAAGCAATACCACACTTTTACTTACTTTACGGCATCGGGGCATTTAGGGCTTTAGGGCATTGATTTTTTTTTTTAATTAAGGAATTGGGGGAGGGGAACAGTGTTGGAAAATTGGGGAGGAAGACCAGCCAAGTTGTTGTTCTTCAGTCTTAGTTGTGGAGGGCGCCAGTCGCCATCTGGCTGCCCATCGGCAGCTCGTGGCCTCTAAGCTCAAGGTGCTGTGTTCAAGCTTAGTTGCGGGTGGGTATAGCCACCATTCCATGTCGAACCAGCAGCCTTGTTGTTAAGAACACAGGCTCTATCCACTGAGCCATCCGGGTGACAGCTCAGCTCAAGGTGCCAAGTTCAGTCTTAGTTGCAGGCGGGTGTAGCCACCATTGAACAGGCAGCCTTGCTGTTAGGAGCATGTGCTCTCACCAGCTGAGCCATCCTGCCACCTGTTGGCAGCTCAGCTTGGATGCAGCATAACTGGCCCATGTGGGAATCGAAACGGCAGCCCTGTTGCTCAGAGCTTGCACTCTTAAGCTAACTCTTAACCAATGGAGCCACTTGGCTGGCCTAGGGCATTGCTTTGATAGGGCACACCTAGCTATGGAATGGGATGAGGTAATGGTATATTTTGTCAACAAAAGGTCACTGCCACCAACTCGATGCCAACAAGAGTACAGTCTGGGATGCAGTGATGGGAGAAACTTTATTTGAGTGAAATGGCTCAAGTGAAGTAGCTCAAATGAAATAGCTCAAATGTTCCAGCTCCAGTGAAACAGCTCCAGCTGAGGAAATGCAGTGTTAGGTAGTACATTCCACCGAGACAAAGTGGGGTGGGGTGTTGGATTATATATAGAGAAATTCCTGTACCAGGTACCTGACTGGTCCATTTATATGCAGATGAAGATCCCCAATTCTCACAGTTTGATGGGTCCAAATAGCACTGTCCTGATTAGTCAGAATTTCATGTACCGACTGGTCATTATGGAGCTGCTCTGATTGGTCAGTTATAATGTAAATGAGGACATAGCTGCACAGCTCTGATTGGATGGAAAAGGTCTCAGTTACATTGCTTGAAATACAATAGCAGGAGCTTCTTTCTGTTATTTGGTTGAGATGACAGAAGCCCAAGGTGGCGCTTCCCTGATGTGCAGCAAGTGTGAGAGGCCCCTGACAACAATGGCTGCTAAACGTTCGGTATGAATTTATGCCCAATTAACCACAAGGAGTCCTTCTTAGCAGACACTTTCTTCCTTGGGGTTGACAGTTTCATAGTTTTCTAGGCTATTTCTGTGTTTTTTTTTTTATCTTCCAGGTGAATTTTAGAATCAGCCTGTCAAATTCTGTAGTAATTCTGTTGGGTGAGATTACACTGAATTGCTGAGTGATTTGATGGAGAACAAATATATATTAAGCCTTGCCATCTATGAATGTAGTATAGTTCTCTCTCTCTCTCTCTCTCTCTCTCTCTCTCTTTCTCTCTCTCTCTTATGTCATTCAGGAAAACCTTACATTTTAAAAAGTATAGTTCTTACATATTTCATGTTAGATGTATACCTAGGTGTTTTCTAGATTTTCATGTTATGAATGGCGTTTTTCCTACTATATTTTCTAATTAGAAGATTAGCTTTAGATGAATAAGAAATGAATTCGGTTTTTATAGGTTGATCTTGCTGAATGAGACTACTTCTAACAAGTTGTCAGTTAATAGTCAGGTTTTCATACTTTCTGCAAATGATGATTTTTTTTTTAGCTGAGCCGGCAGCTCAGCAGCAGCTCAGCTCGGGCCGGACTCGAACCGCTGTTGCTCAGAGCTCAAACCCTTGAGCGAGCTCTTAACCAACTGAGCCACTCGGCTGGCCCAAATGATGATTTTTTTTTTTGCCCATCGAACCTACCTCAAGTAGGAAGTAGAGGTATGATTGGATATTACTTCTGCCCATCATATTTGCTCTTGGGGAGGCAACAAAAGGATCAGAACAATTCTTCTCTTAAGTTGTTTCCTCTCTGTGCCTGCAGAGTTGGGCTATACGTTGTTTCTCAGACTCAAAGAGAAAATAATTGAACCAGTGGTGATATGTAGTACTGGAATCTTGCTTTATATTGACTTGGGTAGAGAATACATGAGCAGTAAAAACATTGACAAATATAGAGAAGTAAAATTTCCTTCTAAAAGCTTATTTTAAAATCTTTCAGTAAATAGAACTGGAAAATTATTTGTTCATATAGACAAAAATGAAATTAGATTCCTTATTTCACACCACACAAATTCACATGCACACACACACAAACACACAGCTCTACACAAAGTCAGAAATTAAACAATGGAAGTAAAACAAGTATTGGAGAAGGTTATATCAGTGAAAAAAGTTTTCTAACTTTTGAGTTTTCTTAAATCACAGAAAAAGCTAATAATAAATTTGGCCACATTACATATAAGAACTTGTTCCCGGGCCGGCCGAGTGGCGCGTTGGTTAAGAGCTGGCTTGGGACGCCAGAGGGCTCTGGTTCGGATCCCACATATGAGGGCCAGTGACACTGTCCTCTACAGCTAAGATGCTGAACAACAGCTCAACTTGGAGCTGGGCTGCCGTGAGTCGCCAGCAACAGTGTAGGCTGCAGCCCCTGTTGCAGTGGGTTGCCATGGGCTACCGCGTGTAGCCAGCAGACAGCGTGAGCGGCCAGCAGCCACAGTGAGTGGCCGTCCAGAAGCTGGCGACTGATGTACCTCGCCTGGGAAGAGCGCAATGATGGTGCCAACTTGGGCCAGTGAAGCAACGTCCTCCACAACTAGACTGAAGAACAAAAAGGACAGCAACTTGTCTGTTTCCCTTCCCCCAATTCCCCAGCACTGTTCCCATCCCCCAATTCCCCAATAAAAAAATCTTAAAAAAAAAAACAACTTCTTTCCAAGATAACTGATAATCACAATTAATAATAGCATATATTGGGTTGTCGGAAAAGTCATGATGCATGTTTGCAACAGATGGCACTAGTTTATTTTTGGAAGTACTAGAGTCATTTGCATCTGTGTTATTGCTATGTCATTTGACAGCTGACAGTTCTAGCTTCATTCTTAAAAAAATTGAGCAATTTGGTTGAGTTTTGGAGATTTTACAACAATTTGAAGATGGAAGACCAAACTGTGCATTTTTGCCATATTTTACTGTTTTACTTCCATAAAGGGAAGAACACGCATCAAGCTTGTGAAAGTTGCATAAAGTTTATGGTGACAATGCTCTACAAGAACGTCAGTGCCAACAATGGTTCATGAAATTCCGTGCTGGTGGTTTTGATCTCAATGACGCTCCTCAGTTAGGGAGGCCCACCGAGGTTGATGATGACAAAATAAAGGCATTGATCGAGTCAAACCCACGTTACATGACACGAGAGATTGCAGAAACACTGAACATCCATCATTCAGGCATTCACAACCACCTAAAGAAGCTGGGATACGTAAGTAAGCTGGATAATTGGGTTCCACATGAACTCAAAGAAGTTCATTTGACAGCACGTATAAACATCTGCAATATGCTCATTAAACGTGAGGAAAACGATCCTTTTTTGAAGCAACTGATAACTGGTGATGAGAAGTAGATTGTTTACAACAATGTGGTGTGCAAACAGTCTTGGTCCCAACATGATGATTCGCCTCAAATGACATAGAAAGCAGACATTCATCAGGAAGGTTATGCTCTCAGTGTGGTGGGATTTTAAAGGTGTTGTGTTTTTCAAGCTCCTACCAAGGAACCAAACAATCAATTCGAATGTGTACTGTTGGCAATCAGTTTGAATGAATCCATCATCCAGAAACGTCCAGAGCTTGTTAATTGTAAAGGACAACGCGAGACCACACACAAGTTTGATCACCTGTCAAAAATTACTGGAGCTTGGGGCCGGCCGAGTGGCGCATTGGTTAAGAGCTGGCTTGGGATGCCAGAGGGCCCCGGTTCGGATCCCACATATGAGGGCCAGTGACACTGCCCTCTACA
>NW_017732149.1:16655-57266 GCF_001890085.2 Hipposideros armiger | reverse complement strand
GGCTGCTCACTGCGGCTGCTGGCTGCTCACGCTGACTGCTGGCCAAAGGGGCTGCAGCCTACGCTGCTGCCAGCTACTCACGGCAGCCCAGCTCCAGGTTGAGCTGTTGTTCAGCATCTTAGCTGTAGAGGGCAGTGTCACTGGCCCTCTGGCGTCCCAAGCCAGCTCTTAACCAACGCACCACGTGGCCGGCCCTAGCCTATTCTTACTGATACAAAAATTTACAGCCTGGATGGAAAATCCATCTGAATTTCTAATTCCTTAAATTGTAAAATTAGAATGTTGATTTGAGACCTTTCTATTTTAATGTGTTTATAGCTATACTTTCCCCTTTACCACTGCTTTCACTGCATCCCATAAATTGTGGTATGTTGTGTTTTTGTTTTCATTAATTTCTAAGTCCTTTTAATTTCCTTTGTGATATCTTCTTTGACTCATTAATAGTATATTGTTTCTTTCCACAGATTTGTAAAATTCCCAGTTTGCCTCCTATAATTGGTTCAAACTCCATCCCATTGTGGTCAGAAAAGATACTTGGCATAATTGTTTAAAATCTATTGAAACTTAATTTGTGGCCTAATATATGCTCTATTCTAGAGAATATTCCATGTACACTTGAGAAAAATGTATAGTTCTGTTGTTGTTGGGTGGAGTGTTCTGTTCATATCTCTTAGATCTATCAATTTATTGCGTTGTTCAAGTACTCTATTTTCTTACTGAACCTCTGGTTGTTGTATCCATTCTTAAAAATGGCATTTTGAAATCTCCAACTATTTTATTATAAGACTGTTTATTTCTCCCTTAAATTCTGTCATTTTTTGTTTCATATCTTTAATAATCTGTTATTAGGTGTGTAAATGTTTATAATTGTTATATCTTCTTGTTGTATTGAACTTTTTATTAATACATAATGTCTTTCTTTTTCTATTGTAACTTTTTTTGGATTTAAAGTTTTGTTTTGGTTTGGTTTTGTCTAATGGTGGTATAACTGCTCCTGCTTTTTCTGGTTACTATTTGCATGGAATATCTTTCCCATCTTTTCACTTTCAACCTGTTTGTATCTTTGTATTTAAAGTGAGTCTCTTATAGACAATGTATCTGACTGTCTATAGTTGGATCATATTTTAAAAATTCATCCTGCCAATCTCTGTCTTTTGATCAGAGAGTTTAACCCATTTACCTTTAAAGTAATTACTGATAAGGAGGGATTTACCTCTGACATTTTGCTATTAATTTCCTATATGCCTTATAACTTTTATCTCTCATTTCCTGCATTTCTGTCTTTTTTGTGTGTTTTGTTGATTTTTTTGCAGTAAATTATTTTAATTACTTTCTCATTTCCATATGCGTATATTGTTCATTTATTTTCTTTTTTTAAAAGATTTTTATTGGGGAATTGGGGGGGATGGGAACAGTGCTGGGGAATTGGGAGGAAGGGGAACAGACAAGTTGCTGTCGTTTTTGTTCTTCAGTCTAGTTGTGGAGGACATTGCTTCACTGGCCCAAGTTGGCACCATCATTGCGCTCTTCCCGGGCGAGGCAGATCAGTCGCCGGCTTCTGGACGGCCGCTCACTGCAGCTGCTGGCCGCTCACGCTGGCTGCTGGCTACACACGGCAGCCCATGGCAACCCACTGCCACAGGGGCTGCAGCCTCTGCCGTCGCCGGCGACTCACGGCTGCCCAGCTCCAGGTTGAGCTGTTGTTCAGCATCTTAGCTGTAGAGGGCAGTGTCACTGGCCCTCATATGTGGGATCCGAACCGGGGCCCTCTGGCGTCCCAAGCCAGTTCTTAACCATCGCGCCACTCGGCCGGCCCGTTCATTTATTTTCTTAATGGTTACCATGGGGATTGCATTTAACATCCTAAAGTTATAACATTCTAATTTGAATTTATACCAGTTTGACTTCAATAACACACAAAACCTGCTCCTATACAGCTGCATCCCCATCTCATTTCAGTTATTTATGCCACAAAATTACATCTTTATACATTGTGTGACCAAAACTATAGATGATTGTTTTTAAAAATGTATTGGTCTCTTCAATTATATAGAAAACAAAATGTGGAGTTACAAACCAAAGCTACAATAATACTAGCTTTTAGACTAATCGTTTTCAAAAAATGCTTTAAAAACTAATAGTTTTTTAAAATAGTTTTTAAATCATGTAGAAAATAAAAACAGGAGTTACACACCATTGTTACAATAATACTAGCTTTCATAATTCATGTATTTACCATTACCGAGATCTTTTATTCTTCATACAACTTCAAGTTTCTGTCTAATGTCCTTTTATTTCAACCTGCAGGAATCCCTTTAGCATTTTTTTCAGGGCAGTTCTAGTGGTAATGAACTCTCTTAGGTTTTGTTTATCTGGGAATATCTTGATTTCTCCCTCACTTTTGCAAGACAGTTTTGCCACATATAGAATTCTTAGTTGACATTCTCCCCCCCCCCAGTGCTTTAATCTATCAGTCTACTGCCTTCTGGCCTCCAAAGTTTCTGATGAGAAATCTGGTTGAGGATCACTAGTATGTGCTGATTCACTTTTTTCTTGCTGCTTTCAAGACTCTTTTTGTGTTCGTCTTTTGATGGTTTGATTATAATGTCTTGGTATGGGTCTCTTTGAGTTCATCTTACTTGGAGTTTGTTGAGGTTCTGCAATATTTATATTCATGTCTTTCATAAAATTTGGGAACTTTTCAGCCATTATTTCTTCAAATAATCTCTCTGACACTTTCTTTCTCTCTTCTTCTGGCCTTCCCATGATGGTATGTTGGTAAGCTTGACTGTTTTCCACAGGCTCCTTAGGCTCTTTTCACTTTCATCTTTTTTCTTTTTGTTTCTCAGACTCAGTAACTTCAATTGTCCTATTTTAAAGTTTTCTGATTCACTTTTCTGCCTGCTCAAACCTACCTTTGAATGCCTCTAGTGAATTTTTCATTTTAGTCAGTTCCAGGATTTCCTTTTGGTTTCTTTTTACATATTCTTCTTATTGATAGTTCCATTTTGTTCATACATCATTTTCTTGACTTTCTCAATGTCTTCCTTTAGTTATTTGAGCATCTTTAAGAGAGCTACTTTAAAGTCTTTGTCTAGTAAGTCTGCCATCTGGTCTTTCTCTGGAACATTTTTTTTTCTTTGAATGGGCCATACTTTCATCTTTCTTTGATTGCCTTGTGATTTTTATGTTGGAAACTAGACAAATTAATCTATTAATATAGTAATTCTGGAAATCAGAATCTTCTCCTTTCCCAGTGTTGGCTGTTATTTTACTTTTATTGCTATAGGCTATCTCTGTCCCAGGGATCAGCCTGAGATCTTAAGGTCTTAAGAACTTCTTAGGGCATGTGTGGTTGCTTCCTTAATTCTCGTGTATGCAGTTGCTTTTGAGTGTCCTACATCTTAAATGTTTGACTCCCAAAAGAGGAAATAGAGAAAAATGAAGTGGGGGTGGGGTGGGGGTGGGGAGGGACGGCACTAATCTTTAAATCCCTTGGGAGTTGCTTCAGCCATAGGTGGAGGGGCTTTCAGAATGGGAGGGGGTCAACAATGGCTGCCTGCCTCTGTGCTTGAGCTTCTGAGACTAGAAGCTGCAATCAACAGAGCACTATCCCCAATATTTGGGGGATGAGGTCTTACTGCTCACCCTTGCTCCTGCAAGCTGCATGTGAGCTGCTCCTGGAATGAGTGCACAGCTTCCTGTCATGGGATTAGAGGGATACAAGGTATGGTTTGGTGTTCTATATATTTCAAGTATGCTCCTGTATCTTTGCAACAGATTTAGAAGTGACTAGATGGAATGTAAGGACATATCACAGAGTGAGGCAGCCATTCAACCATTTTTCTATTGTTGGATTTTTAGGCTGTTCTAATGTTTCACTACTGATAGCAATGCTGCAAGGCACAAGCTTATGCATTCGTATTTGACTGTACTTCTCAGTCACTTCTTAGGATAGATTCTGGGAAGTGAAAATTCCTGAGCAATTTCCAAGGGTTTGAGGCTTTAAAAGACCCAAATATTATTCAAAAAGCACTAGGTTTCTCTGTACCTGAGTTGTCCTTATTGAATACTGCAAAGGAGGACAATTCTGTCTGAAGGGTACCCCTGTTTCCTTGGGCTGGCGGGGAAAGACACTTTGCAAAGTGTGCTTCCAGGGAGAGACAGAAGGTGACCTCCAACACTTGCTTGGTCTGTATTAATGTTTAGAATACATGTTCCAGGAGGCAAATCCTTCAACCGACTCAGTTGGCTTTTCACGATGCTTGGCCAACCCTAGAAGCAGGTGAACAAATAAGCAACAGCTTTGAAATAGTGACCCTGGTGGTTTTGGGTAGGAAGCTGGGGAGGGAGGGAGCATAGGCTGTGGCAACCCCAGGAGGAAGGTCAAGCTGGGCTGTGTGCTCTCTGAGCCTCCGCCTTCCTCCTTTGAGTCTTTAGTATACTTCTACTTTTGACTTCTCTTTTTCTGTCCTTGCTAGCTTGGTGGCATCCTTGAAGTGGCTCGGTAGTGCATACAGCGGTGGGAATCCTGCTCCCTTCAGCCATGACTCACAGAGTCCTTCTGTTAACAGGTGGGCCAGGGGCCTGAGGGTGTGGTTTAGGATGAGGAGGAGGGAAACTTTTGAGACTGTGAGTAGAGAGAAAAGGTGTAGAATATCTAGGAGTTAGACTGGGGAGAGAGAAAGGAGATTTGGGGAAGGATAAAGGAGTCCTGAAGAAACACAGAAGCGAGAGTAGAGCTCTACCAAGATGGGATGACCAGGGAAGCCTGGGTGACTGACTAAATTCATGGATGATGCGAGGGGGCTCAACCGGCCCCTTCATGTCACAGATGAGGAAACTGAGGCTTAGAGAGATGAAACGACATGCCACAGGGAACACAGCAGGTACTGGATTCTTTTCTGAGTTTTTATTTTGGGGTTCCATGCCGACATTGCCTCCATTTCTATTTTCCAAGGACCATGGTATAAATGCTTTTTGAATGACTGACCACTCAAAATGATATGATTTTTTCCTTATATACCTGTGTCTTGTGGTGAATGAGCCAAAGAAGGGAAAGAAATGCTTGAGAGTGGCACAGGAAGGAAATTGCCTAATCAAGAGGGTTTAGGAACTTGATTGTTGGGCAAATCAGCAGGGTGGAGCTTGGCAGGGGCCTGGAAGCACCCTGTGTTGGTAGTCCTCATGACAGTGGTAAGTGGTGGGTGCGCTGTGGCCTATGGGCATGAGGCAAAGATTGCATCATCTGTTTCTGTACAGCCTGGGAGCAGCCATAGGCTGCAGATGCACACCTGTAATCAATTCATGATTGGGCACACTAATTTGGAATTCCAATGAAGTGAAATGTTAGATCTCCCCCAAAGAATTCCATCTGTCTTATTAGCAAATTTGTATTACAAAAGAAGTATACTCGATTATTATATTTTGAATTTCCTTAATGACAAATTTGTGGAAACACATTTTCTCTTGCTATATTAAGTCCCTTTGTCATCAACTCTATTTGCCTGTTGGCCCACAAGGTCTAAAGTATCTACTGTCTGGCCCTTTAGAGAAAAAGTGTGCTGACCTCTGCCCCAGGCCATCGGAGCTGGATCTGGGAAGCAGATATCTCTTTGCTGGGTTAGGGTGGATCCCAGCAGGAAAATGGACAAGCTGCTTTCTTAACTATGTCCTGACCTGCGCCTGACCCTCATTTCTTTGTTTTTTCCTCTAGCCCTGGCTTTGTGTCATGGATTCAACCTGGACACTCAAAATGCAGTGATCTTTCAAGAGAACGCAAGGGGCTTTGGGCAGAGCGTGGTCCAGTTTGAGGGATCCCGGTAAGGGCTGCAGGGTGGCAGAAGTGGGAGAGGGTGGCGGGGGGGCGCCGTGTCTCACAGGCTTTCCCTCTAAGACTACATACCGGAAAGAAAGTCACAATTTCCTTGATGTTGTTTTGTTTTCCTTGATTTATTGCTAAATAGGTAATACAATGACAGGGTTCTTAAGTCAAAAGATACAAGAGTCTCATAATGAAAAATCCTCCACACTCCTTTTCCCCAGTCCCCATCCCACGAGGGTTTTTTGTGTGTTCTTCTGGAGAGAGTCTGCTGGACATACGCCCACGTTTCACCACCCCCAGCTGCACAGTTTGTAGCACAGGTTATACTAAAACTGCGCCGCTGCCTATTTTTGTAAATAACATTTTATTAATCCCCCCCACTCCCCACCCAACGTATTTATTGTCTATAGCTGCTTTGGTGCTACAGTGGTGGAATGAAGAAGCTGTGAGACCACATGGCCTGCAAAGCCTGAAATATTGACCTTTACAGAAAGAATATTTATGGAAATTGTATTACCTTTCCAGATACAGTTTGCTGGTTTCTACTCTATACCATCCTTTGCATTTGGTTTTTTTGGTAGAGCTTGGTCATTTTACCAGATAAGTGCACAAAGAGCTTCCTTTTATGCTTGTGTTACTGGAGAGCAGACCCTTCTTGGCTCGGTGTCCAGATTCTTGGTATCCCGAACAAAGAATTTACTGGGACACCAAAAGGCAGTGGTGAAAGAGCAGTTTATTAGAAATGAAAGTATACTCCAAATAGGGAGATAGAAGCAGGCCTGAGCAACAGCATGGCTCAAAAGGCACCAGCTGGCCAGGACTTGGAGTTTTTATTCTCTTTTCTCTGGAATGGGCTACTCCTTGCTGGGTATGGGGTTACTTGATTGGCACCTGTGACGAACAGGAGGCAATTACCTCATCTTTTTAGATTGCACATGTTCCTTCCCAGAATTCAGTCTGTTATAATGATATTTAATGAACTTCCGGGCATATGTATGATATTATAATGATGGCATAATGAGGCCCAGGTGAAATGAAAGTCATTGTAGCCTTTACTGTACAGATGTGAGTGACTGGTCTAATCTAGGTAGGTAGTTTGTATCCTTTGGCTTCCTCATAGTGGTTGATGGTTATAGTGGATAAGGGAGAGGTTTGGGTGGAGAGGGGAGGTCTAGTGGGTGGTCGCTCTCCGAACGCCATATTGGACATGCAGGAATGTTACCTGACATGTTCGGTTGTCTTGGAGAACCAATTCCTGTCTCTAACTGCCTGCCTTACATCCCCCTTGAGAGGCGTGATCCCCATAAAATCTCTATGGGAAGTTGAGGGGCAGGAGGTCTTTTCTTCTGTATCTGCTTCCTGCTGGGCAGAGGCATAGAGCTGTCCCTACCTATCGGGGATCCATGGAACTCTCACCCTAGCTGATCTTAGATGAGAGGAAGGGCATCTTGAAACCCACCAGGAAGACCATGTTGACCTCTTTGGACGGGAGGTACTGGAAGTCTTGCTGGGCCATCGTTTGTATCCCATCAGCCCCCTAGATGACGATCTTCCATTTAAGATTAAAAGGCTGATTTGAGGGTCAGCCGAGTGGTGCAATGGTTAAGAACTGGCTTGGGATGCCAGAGGGCCCCAGTTCGGATTGCACATAAGAGGGCCAGTGACACTGCCCTCCACAGCTAAGATGCTGAACAACAGCTCAACCTGGAGCTGGGCTGCCGTGAGTCACCGGCAACGGGCGTAGGCTGCAGCCCCTGTGGCAGTGGGTTGTCATGGGTACCGTATGTAGCCAGCAGCCAGTGTGAGCGGCCAGCAGCCACAGTGAGCGGCAGTCCAGAAGCCAGCGACTGATCTGCCTCGCTGGGGAAGAGTGCAATGATGGTGCCAACTTGGGCCAGTGAAGCAACGTCCTCCACAACTAGACTGAAGAACAAAACGACAGCAACTTGTCTGTTCCCCTTCCCCCAATTCCCCAGCACTGTTCCCATCCCCCCAATTCCCCAATAAAAAAATCTGAAAAAAAATGACTATCTATTTGAATTTAACCATTTTTAAATGACCTTTGTGTTTTGTGTTATTCTTAGAGAGGTCCTTCTTACTCTGAGATTAAAATTTTTCCCTTTCTTTTTTTTGTCTTTTTTGAGTCTTCCTCCTATTTCTAGGAATTGGGGAATTTGTGTGAGGGTTGATTCCCCCACTTTCCTTTGGGTGGCAGGACTTCTTCCATGGTCTCCTTCTCTCCCCATGCGATGTCAGTTTTCTGTTATGTCAATTTTCTCTTATTCCTGTCGTATCTGTTCCCACCTCTCCCCCAGGGTGGTGGTTGGAGCCCCCCAGGAGATAAAGGCTGCCAACCAAACAGGTGGCCTCTACCAGTGTGACTACAGCACGGGCACCTGTGAGCCCATCCCCCTGCAAGGTGAGTCACTGCCCCTCCCTAACCCAGAATTAGGGTTCCACCTGTGCATACACTTGGACTTGCCAGGTATTCCCTTTGTCTTGGTGGGCTTGTGGTGGGGGGCCCAGGGGGACAACTCCTCAGCCCCTGTGTGGCAGGCAGGCACCCCCTTTGTATTCTCTTCCCGTGACCTGGGCGCTCCCTTGACCTGTCAGACTGTCGTGTCTTCCAGGTTGAGGTGACCCCTGCCCAGTTCTCACACAGGCCCTTTCATCTCCCCTAGTGTAACCATGCACATGTCTGTCTCCCCAGTCCCCCCGGAGGCTTTGAACATGTCCCTGGGCCTGTCTCTGGCATTTGCCACCAATCCTTCCCAGCTGCTGGTGAGTTGCCCCTGGGTCACGGTGAAACTGGAGGGCCACTGAGTCAGGGGCTTGTGCCGCTTGCGCTTCAGCCAATAGACCAACACAGCAGTTGGTGATCCGAGAAGGCAGCGGGTTCACACCTTCAAATCTGCCTTAAGGTTCTCAGATGGTCTTGGGGTGTTTAAGGGAAAATCTAGGCGTTCCTCCAGAGGCTACATGGTGGTTCCGGGGGTCTGCATGGAGGCTTCCCTCTGGCCACATGGTTCTCTGGTGGCATCAGCAACCCAGGAGCAAGGATGGGAGTAGCCTAGAAAGAATGCTAGACCATAGAGATTGTGATCAATAAGCTAAGGTATTATTAATCATATGTTTCAGAGTAATTTTCTAAAACAGGGAACTGGGACAGGGGACATACCAAGCTCAAGCCACAGGGGGATGATCTATTGTTAAGCTATAGGCCAAGTAAAGGTGAGGTGGGGACTCTGTGAGGCCTCTGTTATGGGCCTGCTTCAAGGGCAGCATCCTGAAAGGAGGCGTGGGGATCTGGGGGTGCTGGGCTGGAGTCTTGTGGAGGGTGCAGATGCTGTGGTTAAGGGTGGAAAGCTTGGACAGCCCCTCCAATCCACACTCTGCCCCCCAGGCTTGCGGCCCCACTGTACACCAGGTTTGCAAGGAGAACATCTACGTGAATGGCTTATGCTTCCTGTTTGGACGCAACCTGCTGCAGCAGCCCCAGAAGTTCCCGAAGGCCCTCAGAGGTAGGCAGCATTTGACAGAGTGCGGTTGGAGGCAGGGGCAGGCCCGGGCTGGGGCCTGGCGGCTCCTGGGCTGGGGGGGACTCAGAGCTTTGAGGGAAGAAGGGTGAGGGGACAGGGATCCCACCAAGAGATAGACAGGGGGATGTGCTAGAGTCTTGCATTTTAAGAACAGTCCTGATGTAGCCACTCATCTTTGTGAGATGATGTTCCAACCATTGACATCAAGTAAGTGCCTTTGAGGCCTTAGAAGCGAGGCCCCGACCACCTCCAGCTTCTTTCCCACCCCTTCTACCTTACTCACTGTTCTCCAGCCACTCTAGCTGCTGTTCTTCTCAAAGAACCATGTGGAAGTCTCTCTGTCTCAGGGCCTTTACACTCACTATTCTTCCAGTCTGGCCTCTTCTCCCCCCAGGTCTCAGCTGACAACCCATGATTGTTACCTCAGCTCAAATGTCATCTCTTCAAAGAGACCTTCCCTGAGTGGCCCTTCTAATCATCCCTGCCACATTACCCTACTTCACCATCCTCATCTCTACATATCCATATTCTACTTGTTGCTTATCTGTCCTTTCTCCTGGGATGTAGGTTCCATGATGGCAGGGATATTGCCTAACTTCTCCACTGCTCTGTGCCTACTGCTGCTTAACAAATTGCCCCTGAACTTAGCAGCTAAAAACAACAAATGTTAATTATCTTGTCGTTTCTAAGAATCAGGAATCTGGGCATGGTTTGGCTGGGTGCCTCTGCCTCAGGGTGTCTCATGAAATAGAAGTTAAGTTGTTGGGCTGGAGCTGTGGTCTCATCTGAGGGCTGGACTGGGGTAAGACCCTTTCCAAGCTCCCTTCTGAGGTTGTTGGATGAAGGGCCTCAGTCCTCACTGGCTGTTGGCTGGAAGCTCCCCTCAGTGGCTTGTTACATGGGTCTCCCTATAGAGCAGCTCAGGACAGAGCAGCTGGCTTCCCCCCGGGAGTAAACAGAGAGACGGAACAGAGAGCAGGCACCGAGGACAGAAGTCACAGTGTTTATGACCTAATCTCGGAAGTAACTGCTCATTTTTTTCTGCTGTCCCTTTGGAGTGAGTCAGAAAGTCCAGCTCAAACTCAAGAAGCAGGGACTGTTATTATTACTATTATCACCAGGAGGAAAGACCCTGGGGACCATTGTGGGGGTTGCCTACACCCCCCCGTTCCCCAAACATTTGTTGATTAAAGGAGAGTGAGTAAGTGAATGCGTCTTCTTTACAGCTGCTTTTTGTCACTGATTTCATCAACTGCTTGGCCATCCTTTTGCTTATCTCTAAGTTGGCTCTGGAACCAAGGGCAGATATGTCTTCCTTTTATAGTTGTTTTTTCCCCCTTCAAGTTCCTTGGGACTTCACTCAACAGATCACTCTCCCTCCTCCTTCACAGAGAAAGCCAAGGCTGCCAGGCACGAGCTCCCTCCACTTCCTCCTTTTCCTTCTCCAAATTTCCATAGAGGCATCGCTCTTGGTGGGGTGTCTCTGCCTTTCCATGAAGGGTTCTGCCATTCATTCTCTGGAACCTTTCTCACATTGTCAACTCTTCAATCTGTATCTTCAATCACTCATTCTCTCCAGGAGCTTAAATCTCTCCCACTCCTTTGAATGGAAACATGCTTATGCTTCCCATATGTTTTTATGTTTTTTTAAAAAAATTAGCCACTAAAATCAATACCAATGAAAACAACCTTCCGTCCTCCTGGTCTCCCCCGCATCTTCAGCCATCTCCGCCCCTTCACCACCAAACTTCTTGAAAGCATTCTCTCCTCTCGTCTCTCTTTCCCCATGTTATGAATCTTCACCCTCTGACATCTGGCTTCTACCTACCCACTGTATAGGCCTTGCTCTTGCAAATGGCATCTGTGACCCCTAAATGACAAATTTCTTTTCTGTCCTCCTGTTCACTGACCTTTCTGATGTGCCTGTAGATCACCTCTTCCTTCCCCAAACACTTCAGCCTCAAACATCTCTCCCCTTCCTCCCCTTCCCTCCCTTCCCTTCCCCTTCTCCCTCCCCTCTCCTTCCCCTTCTATCTCCCTCCTCTCTCCTCTCCTCCCTCCCCTTCTTTTCCCTCCCTTTTCTATGCATCTTTCTCTGCACAGGTCTTCTTTCAGCTGAGCATCACCCCCAGGCCATCTTCTTTTGCCTTCCCTGCCTGCCGAGGGCACTGGGTTACTGCATCTATCCTTCCCATGTGGTCTTCCTGCCTTCTCGTGTACAATTCTGTGGCTTCACCTCCCATCCCCACATTTCTGTCTCCCATCCTCACTCTCAGGAGTTCAAGATTCTTTTCTTTTTTTAAAATTTTCTTTTCTTTTTTCTTTTTTTTAAGATTTTTATTGGTGAATTGGGGGATGGGAACAGAGCTGGGGAATTGGGGGAAGGGGAACAGACAAGTTGCTGTCCTTTTGTTCTTCAGTCTAGTTGTGGAGGACGTTGCTTCACTGGCCCAAGTTGGCACCATCATTGCGCTCTTCCCAGGTGAGGCAGATCAGTCTCTGGCTTCTGGACGGCCGCTCACTGCGGCTGCTGGCTACTCACTGTAGCCCATGGCAACCCACTGCCACAGGGGCTGCAGCCTACGCCCTTGAGGACTCACGCAGCCCAGCTCCAGGTTGAGCTGTTGTTCAGCATCTTAGATAGATGTAGAAGGCAGTGTCACTGGCCCTCATATGTGGGATCCGAACTGGGGCCCTCTGGCATCCCAAGCCAGCTCTTAAGCAACGTACCACTCGGCCGGCCTCATTTCTTTTAAAATAGATAATACATGTACTTGGTTCAAAATTCCAAGGGCACTAACGATACACAGTACAAACTTCTCCCTCTTGGGTTCCCCAGCCTCCTGCTTTCTTCCTGTTACCTGTTCTTGTGTCCTCTGGAGAAACTCCATGTATCACAGACACACACATACCTACATCCAGCACTTTGTGCCATACTGGAGCCTGTTACACGCTGTACTGCACTGTAATCCTTTTAACATATCTTAGATTTTTTTTTTGAAAAAACCTTTTTCTGGCTAATCTTTGTATATTTTCCATATAAACCTTAGACTCTGCTTGTTTATTTTTTTTTAAAAGCCAGTCCTATTTTGGGTAATTTTATTTTATTTTTTCAATGTCATACAGTAAAATTGACCTATTATCTTTAAAAAAAAATTATTTTCCAGTTGTGGATGACATATAATATTATATTAGTTTCAGGTATACAACATAGTGATTATAAATTTATATACCTTATGAAGTGATCATCCCTATAAGTCTAGTACCCGTCTGACACCATACCTAGTTATTATCATGTTACTGACTATATACCCAATGCTGTGCTTTACATCCCTGTGACTATTTTTTGTAGTGTAAATTTCATGAATTTTAAGGTATGTATAGATTTGTGTAAACAGCAGCATGAATAGGATATGAAAGAGTTCCCTCTAAAACATCCCTCTGCTCCCCTCATATCCATCTGCCTCCTTTCTTTCACCTCCAGTCCCTGGCACTCACTGACCTGTTCTCCATCACTGTATAGTTTGTCTCTTCAAGAGTGCCACATAAATGAAACTAACTTTTTGAGTGGCTTCTTTCACTAGCATAACATGTTTGCGATTCATCCATATGGTTTTGGGTGTCAATGGTTCTTCCTTTTTTTATTGCTAAGTAGCAAGCATTCCATTGCATGGATCTGCCACAGTCTAGTTCACCAACTCAGCCATTCACGCACTGAAACACGTCTGGGTTATTATCAATGTTTCACAGTCACGAGTACAGATGCTAGAAACTGTTGCCTCTAGGGCAAGCTTTCTAAAATACAAACAGATCTTCTCACTTCGAAGAATCTTTCTGAAAATGTTCTTTCCTAAGAACCTTCAGTGGCCCCTCACTGCCTAAGGGATCAAGTCAAACTTTTTGGGGAGATAGAGAGGTTCTTTCCAACTGTTCTCCACTTAATGTCATTGCCTCGTCTGCACCTCCATCATATAGATTCACCCTGGTAGTGCCATTTCCATTCCTGCCTCCCCTCCGTGCCCAGGTGCTTCCATTACCCTTCCACATCAGTCAGGGTCTCTGCTGGAACAGGTGGCATACTCCAGTTAATGTTATTTGAGGAGGGTTTATTTACAAAGGGTTTCATTATAAAGATGTGGTAGGGTCTAAGGGACAGCCCAGGAACCCAGGGCTGTCACCAACCCTAAGTGGATGGGACAAGGAGAGGGAAATGTCACCAGAACCCAGAGGATAGAGAGTCGAGTGGAGCTGGTCTCCTTGAGACCAGCGGTGATCTTCTGTCGAGAGACACAGCTGACCCAAAGCAACCTTGAGAGAGGGAACTGAGAGGAGAATCCTCTGACTTCACCTTCCTCCCTACCTCCAGTCTCCTGCTGAGGATCCTAATTGGGCAAATCCAACTAGAAGCCAGAGGGTGAACAACTGTGTTGCTGTAGCCTATGTAGGCTGAGCCCCCAAGCAGCAGAGCAGATGGAGGATGGAAGGATGTGGGTTTGGGAGGAAGGGACATGAACACCAGCACACCATTATCCGTGCTACTCCTTTTTTTCTGTTATTTGTTTCTCCCTTTGAATTTCTGGCAAGTTATTTGTCATTCCTCATGACGTAGCTCAACTATCAGCAGAGAGTGACATGCAAAACATGGACCTGGAGTCTCGAGGATTCAATCAGTCCCTGCCTTTTCCTTTTCTACAGAGTGTCCTCAGCAGGATAGCGACATTGCCATCCTGATAGATGGCTCTGGAAGCATCAACTCATATGACTTCCAGAAGATGAAGGAGTTTGTCTCAACGGTGATGAATCAATTCAAGTCCAAAACCTTGGTGAGGGCCAGTGGGTAGGTCAGGGAATAACCCACAAAGGCTGCCAAGGACATGGCAACTAGGTCGCCATTTTCCCCTCCTACTTCAACTGCAGACTTTTGACAATTTGAAAAATTCACAAATTGCCAATCGGTCGTGGTTTCCTTTTGAGATTCTCTTTCTTGCTCTGTCTGGATGCATCCTCAGTATTCTCCCAGCTCCCCATCAATTGGGCAGCTCTGACTCATTGATAAAGGTTTGGCATGGGAGATGAAGCCACCATGTCATCCTGGCTAAGTTTTAGTATGGAGCAGTGGGAGCTGATACCACACCTGTTTCCTGGTGAGGCAGGAGGGGGTGCGGGGAGCAGTGTAGAATTTGGAGACTGGAGTATTTTAAGATTTATGGGGCTTTCTGGGAGATGGCTAAGGATGGGGACACAGGGGGAGCACCTTCTCCAGTGTAATGCCAAGTGTTCCTTCCCAGTTCTCTTTGATGCAGTTCTCGGATGACTTCCAGACTCATTTCACCTTCAAAGAGTTCAAGGATAACCCTAACCCAGACCTGCTGGTGAGGCCAATAAAACAGCTGCGTGGGTGGACGTACACAGCCACAGCAATCCGCAAAGTGGTGTAAGCTCTTCCCTCTTTGCTGGGGATGGACGAAGGAGGTGATAATTTAATCTGGGCCTTGAAGGATAGGGGAGTTGTTCAGACAGGGATGGGGTAAATTTCTGGTTGAGGGACCAGCACGAGTGAAGGTGAGGAGGAGGGACTGTTCATGACAAAACAAGTTGGGAGTAAAGGGGGGACGTGAGAGAAATGCTGGAGTGGGGCTTGGAAGATTGATCAGATGAGGCCAGGTCACTAAAGGTAACTGAAAAGCCAGTAGGGATCCACTGAAGGGTTTAGGCAGTGGGGAGACATCACCACATCTTGTTTTGGAAAGTTCATTCTGATTTCTGTGTGTGTGCGCAAATGTATGTGAGTGTGAGTGTGTGTTGTAGAGGGAAGGGTTGGGACAAATGTACAAGAAGATGAGCTAGAGAGCTGCTGTATCAAACTAGGAGAGGTTTAATGAGGACCAAATTAAGTTTATTTTTTAAAAAAATGTGTGGTTCTTTTTTGCGGGGGAGGGGAACAGCGTTGGGGAATCAGGGAAGGGGAACAGACAAGTTGCTGTCCTTTGGTTCTTCAGTCTAGTTGGGGAGGATGTCGCTTCACTGGCACTTGTTGGTATTATCATTGCGCTCTTCCTGGGTGAGGCAGATCGGTCACCGGCCACTGGACGGCCGCTCACAGCAGCTCATGGCAGCTCACGCTGGCTGCCAGCCACTCACAGTAGCTTATGGCAGCCTACTGCAGCCTCACTGCAGCCTACGCCATCGCCGGCGACTCACGGCAGCCCAGATCCAGGTTGAGCTGTTGTTCACCATCTTAGCTGTAGAGGGCGCAGCATCACTGGCCCATGTGGGAACCGAACCAGCGGCCCTGCCGCTCAGAGCCCACGCTCCCAAGCCAACTCCTAACCAACTGAGCCACTCGGCTGGCCCTAAAAAAGGTTTTATAACTTAAAAGGAATAATACTCAGTTTTTAAAAATCAACCTGTACAAAAGTATAAAAAGGCAGTGGAGGCTCCTTTCCCCCCACACTCGTCCCCCCTTTCCTGCTGGGTCTAGGGACAGCCACATCTCAGTGTTCATTGCAGGGAACCCAAGACCCTGCTGCCTCTGCATCTGGGACTGCTGACATTCCTCCCTAGCAGTGAGAGTATCTCTGTCTTCTTGCATTTGACCTTCCCCTTCTCTTCCCTGCACAGAAGAGAACTGTTTCAAAGAAGGAACGGAGCCCGGGAGAATTCCCTTAAGATCCTGGTAGTCATCACAGATGGAGAAAAATCTCGTGATCCTTTGGAGTACGAGGATGTCATCCCTGAAGCTGACAGAGAGGGCATCATTCGCTACGTCATTGGGGTAGGAGATGCGGCTCTCTAGCCTGATGCTTCTGTGCAGGGCATCTGTTTGGATATAGTCTCCCTTCAATTAGCAAATGTCAATGAAATCAAAGTGGGGCCATGGTTCCTGCTGGCCATACGTGTGTGTATCAGCCAACTATTGTCACAGCGATGCTGCGTGACAAACCAACCCAAAGTTTAGTGGTTTAAAACAATAAGTGAGGGTGTAGGTCCACTGGGCCCTTTTTCTGGTCTTAGCTGGGCTCACTCATGCCCTGTAATCAGTGGCAGGCTGGTTGGCAGCCCTGCAGATCTTGGCCGGGCTCTCTCCATCCCAGAGGGAGCTATGTCTGTCTATCTGTCTGTTTGTCTGCTGACCTGGAACAGAGGGAACCACTGGATCATGTGGCTCCTCTGCTCGGGTCTCATCCTCCAGTAGACCAGCCTGGGCATATGCTGTGGTGAAGGCAGAGGAACCAAAGAGCAAGAGGAAATTGGGCAAGCACTTTTCAAGCCTCTGTTTGCATCACATTGAGTATCATGCAAGACCCGGGGCTGAACCTAGAGGCAATGAGTCAGGCAGGTTACTCTGCCAAGAATAAGAGGGTACAGCACAGTGTAGGAGAAGGCTTAAATATAGGAGTGGGGAGAGGGTTGGGATTATCAGTATAATCAAACTGCCACAGTCCCTTGTGTGACATAGAAAAAGTGTGTGGCTTTGCAAGCAGGAAACACCTTCCTATAACGACAAAAGGCTCCTTTTCCTCTGGAGAGAGGTTTGCCCCACCCCAGGCAGCATGGCATGACAAATGGCCCCAGGCTATCCTTCATTCCCCAATCACAGAGTCCCCTGCACAGTGCACTACCTGCTCTACTGTGCCTGGCAGCCCTGTCCCAGGGGCCTTCTAGTGCATTCTCTCATGTGACAAATATTGGTTCAGAAATTTTTTTTCTGCAGCATTTTCTTTGCTGGAGGAGACTGCTACCCCAAGGCAGTGCCTGATGTAGCTGCTGTTTCTTAATAACAGGTGGGCTCTGCCTTCAATAGTGAGCGATCCCGCCAAGAGCTTAACACCATTGCCTCCAAGCCAGCTCTCGATCATGTGTTCCGGGTGAATAACTTTGAAGCTCTGAAGACCATTCAGAACCAGCTTCAGGAAAAGATCTTTGCAATTGAGGGTGAGCTAAGGTTCTGTGTCCCTGGAGCAGCCCAGAGGCAGCCCCTCACCCCCAAACACGTATTCCTCTCTAGAAACCAGACCTCCTAACCCTTGGTATCCCGACCTTCGGCACCAGCTTTTACACTTTGCCAGGTCCCAGAAACTCTGGCTTCACTTGTTCAGTTCCTTTGGAATAGAAGGATCTAGGCTTTTATAATGAATTTTGCAACTCTTGGCCATAGACTGAAAAATTGGAGGGCAGGGGAGCCAAATCCCACACAGTATGTTCCCCCAAATTTGGATATGTTGCCAGCATTTGTCTGTTTGGTTCCGCTGTTTCCCCAGTGGCTAGAATCATGCCAGGCACATAGGCGATGCTCAATAACAGTTCTCTGAATAAAAGAACTTAAAAATTGGGTGAAGGTCCACATGCAGTCTGGATTTATGGTTTCTCTTGAAAAGTTGGAAGATAATACACCTTGAGGACTATATTCCCACTTGGCAAAAAGTGTGGAGCCACAGAGCCACCATCCCATTAAAAGCGGCGGAGCTTGGGCCGGCTGAGTGGCTCAGTTGGTTAAGAGCTCGCTCAAGAGTTTGAGCTCTGAGCAACAGCGGTTCGAGGCCAGCCCGAGCTGAGCAGCCGCTAAGCTGCCAATAGGTAGCAGGATGGCTCAGCTAAAAAAAAAAAAAAAAAAAAAAAGCGGCGGAGCTTTCTTGTTCAACACAGCTCTCCTTCAAGCCGCCTTGTGTCCGGCCACCATAACATCTGAATTTCTAGCTCCCATTCTAGGCTCTTCTGACTTCTTTAATGTAGCAAGCTCTCCTCCCCACAGGGACCCAGACAGGCAGCACCAGCTCCTTCGAGTATGAGATGTCTCAGGAAGGCTTCAGTGCTTCCATAACCTCCGTAAGTGGTCCTTTGTTAAATTGGGAGGGAGGTGGTAGTAAGAAGAAGGGGCAGAAAGTCACAAGGGGGCTTTTCTCTGTGGTGGGTATTTTGGGGAGGCACCTCCTTAATGGGAGCAGTGGTCCTTTCTCTCTTCCTTGTCAATCCTGTTCTTTTCTTTTTAAATTGAGATGCGATGGACATATGGCATGCTATCGGCTTCAGGTGTATAACAATGATTCTCTATATACAGAATGATTCCATATGCAGAGGGTGCCAAAAAATGTATACACATTTTAAGAAAGGAAAAAATCATATTAAAATTTTAATGCTCAATATATACCGATAACAAAAGATGAATACAAATCACGTTTGACTTCTGCCATTACAAGAGGTGCTCAAAGTGGTTCCCATCAGCTTAATTTTAATACAGTTTTTTACTTTCTTAAAATGTATATACATGTTTTTGGCACCCTCTGTCTATGTGGAAATGATCACTATAATAAGTCAAGTTAACATCCATCACATCACAGTTACAAATTTTTTTCTTGTGATGAGAACTTTCAAGATTTATTTTCTTAGCAACTTTCAAATGTACAATACAGTATACTAACTATAGTTGCCATGATGTCCATGACTTCCCCAGGATTTAATTATTTTATAACTGGAAGTTTATACCTTTGACCTTCTTCACCCATTTCGACCACTCCCCACCCCTTGCCTCTGGCACCCACCAGTTTGTTCTCTGTACCTTTGAGTTATTATTATTTTTTTCAGATTCTCTATATCAGTGAAATCATATAGTATTTGCCTTTCTCTGTCTGACTTATTTCACTCAGCATAATACCCTGTAGGTCCATCATCTATGTTGTCACAAATGACAGGATTTCCTTCTTTTTTATGGCTGAATAATATTTTTGTGTGTGTGCGTGTGTGTGTATGTATGTATGTATGACATTTTCTTTATCCATTCATCCACTGATGGACACTTAGGTTGCTCCCATCTCTCGGCTATTGTTAATAATGCTGCAATGAACATGGGGGTGCAGAGATCTTTTTGAATTAGTGTTTTCATTTCCTTCAGATACATTACACAGAACTGGAATTGTTGGGTCATATGCTAGTTCTATTTTTAATTTTTTGAGGAACCTCCGTACTGTTTTTCATACTGGCTGCACCAATTTGCATTCCCACCAACAGTGCACAAGGGTTCCCCTTCTCCACATCCTCACCATCACCTGTTGTTTGTTTATTTATTTATTATTTATTTATTTATTTATATTAAGATTTTATTGGGGAATTGGGGGAGGGGATCAGTGTTGAGGAATTGGGAAAGGGGACCAGCCAAGTTGTTGTTCTTCAATCTTCATTGTGGAGGTTGCCAGTCACCATCTGGCTGCCAGTTGGCAGCTCATGGCCTCTAAGCTTAAGGTGCTGTGTTCAATCTTAGTTGCGGGTGGGCGTAGCCACCATCCCATGCAGGAGTTCAACCTGGCAGCCTTGTTGTTAAGAGTACACGCTTTATCCACTGAGCCATCCAGGTGGCAGCTCAGCTCAAGGTGCCAAGTTCAGCTTAGTTGTGGGTGGGCATAGCCCATCATCAAACAGGCAATCTTGTTGTTACACCAGCTGAGCCATTCTGGCACCTGTTGGCAGCTCAGCACCAGCTTAGCTTGGGCACAGAGTCACTGGCCCATGTGGGAATTGAACTGGCAGCCCTGTTGCTCAGAGCTCATGCTCTTAAGCCAACTCTTAACCAACTGAGCCACTCGGCCGGCTCTGTTTGTTGATTTATTGATGATGCCATTCTGACAGGTGTGAGGTGATAGCTCACTGTAGTTTTGATTTGCATTTCTCTGATGATTAGTGACATTGAGCATATTTTCACGTACCTGTTGGCCATGTGTGTGTCCTCTTTGGAGAAATGCCTGTTCAGGTCCTTGGCCCATTTTGTAACCAGGTTGTTTGTTCTCTTAGTACTGAGTTGTATGAGTTCTTTATATATTTTGGATATTAACCCCTTGTCAGATATATGATTCACAGATATTTTTCCCATTCTGCTGGTCGCCTTTTCCTTTTTTTGGTGGTTTCTTTTGCTGTGCACAAGCTTTTCAGTCTGATGCCCCACTTGTTTATTTTTGCTTTTGTGTCAAATCTCAAAAATCATTGCCGAGACTGATGTCAAGGAGCTTACCCCCTATGTTTTCTTCTGAGAGTTTTATGATTTCAGGTCTTATGTTCAAATATTTAATCCATTTGTAATTGATTCTTGTGTTTGGTGTAAGACTGTGTCCAGTTTCATTGCTTTGCACGTGTCTGTCCCGTTTCCCCAGCAGCATTTGTTGAAGAGATTGTCTTTTCCCCACTGTACATTCTTGGCTCTTTTGTCATAATTAATTAACCAAAAATGCATGGGTTTATTTCTGAGTTCTCTATTCTGTTCCGGTGGTTTATGTGCCTGTTTTTATGCCCATACCATACTTTTGATGACTACAGCTTTGCAATATAGTTTGAAGTCAGGACGTGTAATACCACTAACTTTGTTCTTTTTTCTCAGAATTGCTTTAGTTATTTGGAGTCTTTGTGGTTTCATACAAATGTTAGGATTGTTTGTCCTATTTATGTGAGAAATGCCATTGGGATTTTTATAGGGGTTGTATGAAGGTATAGATCGCTCAGTTCTGTCCCCTCTTCCCCAGAATGGGCCCTTGCTGGGTGCTGTGGGGAGCTTTGACTGGGCTGGCGGAGCCTTTCTGCACATGCCAAGGGACAAAGTCACCTTCATCAACACAACCAGGGTGGATTCGGACATGAACGATGCTTACTTAGGTAAGTGCAGAGGGCAGAGTTACCCTAAGAACGGGTCAGGATGTGGCAGAACTCAACCCGGGAGAGGTTACTGGATCTTTCACAGGCCCTTGGGATAGCTTTAAAGACAGAATTTTAAAACCTTCATTTCATTATGTTAACAAAGAGGAATAGAGTGCAGGGTCCAGAGACCCCAAACAAGCACGCATGGGGCTGCTCCTACCCAAGGGCTAGGCCTGCTGGAGGGGCGGGGCCTGTGAGGAAGAACACCTGTCTTGGGTCACCATCTCCAGGTTATGCGGCCGATGTCATCTCGCGGAGCCGGGTGCAGATGATAGTTCTGGGGGCGCCACGGTACCAGCACACGGGCATGGTGGTGCTGTTCAGACAGAATGCTGGTACCTGGGAGACCAACACTGTCATCAAAGGCAGCCAGGTAAGTGCAGGTCATGCATGTGCAAATGGAGGCACCCTGGGCGCTGAAAGATTCCAGGATGGGCGTCCCCAGGTGCCACGAGTGGCAGAGCTTCATAAAGGAGCTTTCACAGGGCTTTGAGCTGGAGATTCACAAGATCAGCTTGGTACTTGGGAATGCTGTGTGCTCACTTTTCTAACAACAATAAATAATATAACAGCACCTGACCTGTACGGAGCTCTCTATGAGTCCACCTATATATGGAGCTGGTATTTGACAGCACACAACCAGAGTAGCCATGTTAGTTATTAAAATACTAAAATAATTTCCTATCTGTCAGTAAATAGCCGTTTCCCCGAGGTGCCCCCTACTCCCAAACCCTGGCCCCTTCCTCAGGCCTCTTTGAACTTCCCCAGCAAACTCTGAGATCAGGCAGGGCACCCAGGGCACCTCTAGACCTACTCCAGCTAAGTCCCTCCCTGGCTGGTGCCTGAGTTGTCCAAACACTTTTAAATATCACCCCTACAAGAGCAGTGTGGTGTGGTATCTTAGGTGGTGTGTGAGGCAAAAACCTTTAGTCAGAATCATCCTTGCAAACCTCTGATGTAGGATGGTACCCACGATATTGTGCCTGTAGTTCTGTGTGTGTTCCTTTAATTTTCATCTGTTCTTTTGGTCTGTGATTAATGCATCCTATGTAGAGGAAACCAGTTTGCTCTGACACCTGAACCAGCTTGTCATTCTTTGTCAATAGTCACTTTCTCCATATGACCTTCAAAGGTTTTACCAATACATGTTGACACTGATGGTGTCAGTGCCTGGCATGTAGAGGGGTAGGGTGGGAAGAATGTGCGGGGACTTTCAGGGAGTCAGGTATGGGTGTGATGCTTCTTCTCTGTGTTGTGTGTGTGGTTCAGGATCACATGGGGGAAAGGTGGCTGGTAGACTCCCCACCACACACAGGTATTCCACGTGCAAACTATAATCAAGGTTGATAAATACTTAACCAGGGACAGTTTGAGTGTTATGAGAGCAAATGGAAGGGGTACCCACATAAAAGCATTAGGGATGGCTTCCTAAGGAGGTGACATTTAAGGTGGAAAAACTAGAGAAGTGAAGAGGCAAGAAAGAAAAGGGTCAGAGGACGGAGAAAGCATAGGTTCCAAGTGTGTGTGTATATGGGGATAGGGGAAATGTGGAAGAAGACACTGGAAGAAGGGTAGGAAGCAGATTCATCTCAAGCTTATTCACTCCCTCCATTTCTGCTGCTATTAGCTTGGCCCAGGCCACCAGCTCTTCTGTGGACCTAGCTGCAGCCTCCTTGTTGGTCTCCCCAAATCCCATGTTGCTTCCCTCTAATTCATAGGAGGGTGAACTTTCTAAATGAGAAACTATTTATATCAGTCTTCAGTTTAAGACTCTTTGTTGACTACAGACCAATATCCAATAAAGATGAAAAAATCCTCAACCAAATACAGTTGACTTTTGAACAATATGGGTTTGAACTGTGTAAGTCCACTTTTTTTTCCAGTAAATATATCAGAAAAAATTTTAGCGATTTGCAAGAGTTTGAAAAAACTCACAGATGAATTGCATAACCAAGAAATAATGAAAAAATTAAGAAAAAGTTAGATGTGTCATGAATTTGTGTAATACATGTAACATACAAAATATGTGTTAATCAACTGTTTATGTTGTAAGTTAGGCTTCTGATCAACAGTAGGCAATTAGTAGTTAAGTTTTTGGGGAGTCAAAAGTTATATATGAGTTTCATTTACATGGGGTGGGGGGGAGTCAAATCCCTGGTGTTGTTCAAGGGTCAATTGTGTCAGCAAATTAAATCAAGCAATCTTTAAAAAGATAATAGTCACAACCAAGTGTGGTTTATCCCTGGAATACAGGGCTTGTTCAACCATGTTGCCGAAATGAACAAGCTGATTCTAAAGTTCATATGGAAAGACAAGGGACCCAGAATAGCCAAAATCATTTTGAAAAAGAAGAATGAAATTGGAGGACTCACACTTCCCTATTTCAAAACTTAACTACTGTTGACTGAAAAATAACATCGTGTTTCGTTACCAAAAATGATTCATTTGGGGAAAAAAAGGGTTGCAACCCATTCCCACTGCATGCAGATGTAGCAAGCCACATGCATGCTCTGGCCTGTATTCCAAGATGAAGGAGTATTTATAGAAGGGAAAAGGAAGTTAAGGGAAGGGGAAGTTAGAACCATAGAGCTTTATTGTAAACATGGAGTTCTTCCTGTAGGGTTCTCATGATTATGTAGAGTGTGGGAACTCCCATGGGCCCTCGCTCCTCCCATAGACACTCCCGACTGATTGTTTGCTTAAAGTTCGTTAGTCTTTTTTTTAAAAAAAAATCTATATAATTTTATTAAGACAAAAACTGACAGTGTGGTGTGAGGTTTACACTTAAATGAAGTTTTCACAGAAACCTAACACATGCCTGAAATGATTTTACAATGGAGTTCTAGATACAGGTCTAGATGATGTCAAGAGCTGATGAATTTCACGATTCAAGACAGCATATTGGGTATTAGTTAATTCTGAGGATTATGAAAGAATGTTTGCTTTATTTGAAAAAGATTTTTATTAAAATATAGCTAACATACAATATTAGTTTCAGGGGTACTGAAACTATTCAACATGTATATACGTAAAGAATGATCCCCATGATAAGTCCAGCAACCATCTGACACTGTCCCACACTATCACAATATTATTGACTAGATTCCCCATGCTGTACATTACATCCCCATGATTTATTTGCTTTATACCTGAAAATTTGGATCTCTTATCCCCCTTTACCTTTTCTCCCCTTTTTAATTTTTCAATTACAGTTGATATTCAATATTATTTTATATTAATTTGAGTTGCACAACATAGTGGTTAGACATTTATATAATTTAAGAAGTGATCCTTCTGATGAGTCTAGTACCCACCTGGGTACTATAATAGTTATTACCATATCATTGACTATGTTCCCTATGCTTTACTTTACACACCCATGACTATTTTGTAACTACCAATTTGTACTTAATTTCTTCATGTTTTCACCCCAACTCCCCTCCCATCTATCACCCCAATAAATCTAGTACCTATCTGACACCATACATAATTATTACAACATTATTGACTATATTCCTTGTGCTATACCCTACATCCCCATGACTACTGTGTAACAACCAATTTGTACTTCTTAATCCCTTCCCCTTTTTCACCCATCCCCATCCCCCTTCTCTTCTGGCAGCCATCAATATGTTCTCTGTATCAATAAGTTTGTTTCTGGTTTTTTTTTTAAAGATTTTTATTGGGGAATTGGGGGATTGGAACAGCGCTGGGGAATTGGGGGAAGGGGAACAGACAAGTTGCTGTCCTTTTGTTCTTCAGTCTAGTTGTGGAGGACGTTGCTTCACTGGCCCAAATTGGCACCATCATTGCGCTCTTCCCGGGTGAGGCACATCAGTCGCCGGCTTCTGGACAGCCACTCACTGTGGCTGCTGGCCGCTCACGTTGGCTGCTGGCTACACACGGTAGCCCATGGCAACCCACTGCAGCAGGTGCTGCAGCCTACAATGTCGCCGGCGACTCACAGCAGCCCAGCTCCATGTTGAGCTGTTTATCAGCATCTTAGCTGTGGAGGGCAGTGTCACTGGCTCTCATATGTGGGATCCGAACCGGGGCCTTCTGGCGTCCCAAGCCAGTTCTTAACCATTGCGCCACTCGGCCGGCCCAGTTTGTTTCTGTTTTGTTTGTTTACTTTGTTCTTTATATTTCCACACATAATCAAAATCTCATTGCATCTGTCTTTCTCTGTCTGACATACTCCACTCAGTACAATACGCTCCAGGTCCATCCATGCTGCCCCAGATGGCAAAAACCCATTCCCTTCCATGGCTGAGCAATATTCCATTCTATGTATGTACCACCTCCTCTTTATCCATTCTTCCATCAATGGACACCTCCACACCTTGGCCACTGTAAACAATGCTGCAATGAACACATGGATGCACATATCCCCTTGAAATAGTGTTTTGGATTTCTTTGGATAAATACACAGTAGTGGGATCACTGAGTCCTTCTTTGTCTCTTGTCGTTTTTGTTTTAAAGTCTATTTATCTGGTATAAATATTGCTACCCAGCTTTGTTTGTTTGTTTCCATTTTCATGAAATATCTTTTTACACCTCTTTGTTTTTAGTTTGTTTGTGTCTTTTGGTCTGAAGTGAGTCTCATGTAGGCAGCATATGTAAGGGTCTTGTTTTGTTATCTGTTCACTCACTCTATCTTTTGATTGGGGCATTTAATCCATTTACATTGAAAGTAATTTTTGATAGATATGAAGTTATTGCCATTATATTATTCATATTTTGATCTTTTCCCCCCTTTTGTCTTAAAGAAGTTCCTCTAAGATTCCTTGTAATCTTGGTTTTGTGGTGATGAACTTTAGCTTTTTCTTATCTGGAAAGCTCTTTACCTGTCCATCGATTCTAAATGATAGCCTTGCTGGGTAGAGTACTCTTGGCTGCAGGTCCTTAATTTTCATCACTTCGAATATTACATGCCAATTCCTTTCTGGCTCCTATGGAAGCTCCTTTATAGATAACTAACTGTTTTTCTCTTGCTGCTTTTTTTTTTTAATTGGGGAATTGGGGGGAGGGTAACAGTGTTGGGGAATTGGGGAGGGGGACCAGCCAAGTTGTTGTTCTTCAGTCTTAGTTGTGGAGGGCACCAGTCACCATCTGGCTGCCCGTTGGCAGCTCACGGCCTCTAAGCTTAAGGTGCTGTGCTACAATCTTAGTTGCAGTTAGGCATAGCCACCATCCCATGTGGGAGTTGAACCTGGCAGCCTTGTTGTTAAGAGCGTCTTAACGCTCTATCCACTGAGCCATCCGGGCGGCAGCTCATCTCAAGGTTCCGAGTTCAGTCTTAGTTGCAGGCAGGCATAGCCCATCATTGAACAGGCAGTCTTGTTGTTAGGAGCACGTGCTCTCACAAGCTGAGCCATCCTATCACCTGTTGGCAGCTCAGCGGCAACTCAGCTCAGGTGCAGCATCACTGGCCCATGTGTGAATCGAACTGGTGGCCCTGTTGCTCAGAGCTCATGCTCTTAAGCTAACTCTTAACCAACTGAGCAACTCGGCTGGCCCACTGTTTTTAAAAAAAATTTATTGGGGAACAGTGTGTTTTTCCAAGACCCATCAGATCCAAGTCAAGAAGTTGTTCTAATCTAGTTGTGGAGGGCACAACTCAGTAACCCATATGGGGATTGAACTGGCAACCTTAGTGTTATGAGCCTGAGCTAACAGGCCACTCCTCCCTCCCAATTTTTAATTGCAACACCATGGGTGTGGGACCTTTCCATTTAGAATCTCTACCCTTCCTATCAGCCTTGATGTGGCTTCTTCTTTATATCCTTAGTTATAGGACTTGTGTTCAGCTAGACTTTAGGTGGTTCTCTATGATGATTGTTCTATAACTCAGTTGTAATAGTTATAATCTTAATGTGATCCTGGGAAGTGGCAGGAATCGCGTTTACCTATTCCACCATCTTGGACCTTCCCTAAAATTCTTTTTAAAAGTAGACATTATTTCTCAATGTCACACAAAAATATCCCTGTAGCAATAGTTACTTTTTAAAAAAGATTCTATTGGGGAATTGGGGGAGGGGAAGAGCGCTGGGGAATCGGGGGAAGGAGAACAAGTCTAGTTGTGGAGGATGTTGCTTCACTGGCCCAAGCTGGCACCATCATTGCGCTCTTCCCTGGAGAGGCAGATCAGTCGCCGGCCTCTGGACGGCCGCTTACGGCGGCTGCTGGCCACTCACGCTGGCTGCTGGCTACACACGGTAGCTTATGGCAGCCCACTGCAGCAGGGGACTGCAACCTATGCTGTCGCCAGCGACCCACGGCAGCCCAGCCCCGGGTCAGGCTGCCATTCACCATCTTAGCTGCAGAGGGCAGTGCCACTGGCCCTCATATGTGGGATCCGAACCAGGGCCCTCTGGCATCCCAAGCCAGTTCTTAACCAACGCGCCACTCGACAGGCCCAGCAATAGTTACTTTTAATCCAAGCCAGTTGATTCCTTATTAGCCAGACTGCCAACTTTGATTTTTTACCCCCTAAAGACTTCCAATGTATTGAAATGATATTCTGTCTGCTCTTACAGGCTTTTCTGTCTGTGTTTTCTGGTCCATCTTCTTTGCTATTTTAATCATCTCCCTGGAACAACATTTGGGGTAAATCCTCACCCACTAAGCATCAACTCTGTTATATGCTCCTCTCTCTGGTAGCACAGTCAAATGGGAATGTATCGTGAATTATCTGGAGGATCACAACTGCTCCAAAGGGCTTTTCCTAGCAGGCATGATTTCTCTGCACAGGGAGAAAACCCCCATGCTCTGCTTTAAATGGGAAGAGGTATGTGATTTTGGCCTCATCTCTTTCAGATTGGCTCCTACTTTGGGGCCTCCCTCTGCTCCGTGGACGTGGACAGAGACGGCAGCTCCGACCTGGTCCTCATCGGGGCTCCCCATTACTATGATTCAACTCGGGGGGGCCAGGTGTCTGTGTGCCCCTTACCCCGGGGGGTGAGTGGCTGATGGGACCTGGCCTGGGTGGGGCTGGGCTGTGGGGTGGAGGGGTTGCCTGAGTTGGGCCTGGCACTGGTTTTGTTCTGCAGAGGGCTAGGTGGCAGTGTGAGGCCATTCTCCGTGGGGAGCAAGGCCACCCCTGGGGCCGCTTTGGGACAGCCCTGACAGTGCTGGGGGACGTGAATGGGGACAAGCTGACGGACATAGCCATCGGGGCCCCGGGAGAGCAGGAGAACCAGGGTGCTGTCTACCTGTTCCATGGAACCTCAGGACTGGGCATCAGCCCCTCCCACAGCCAGGTGAGGCCCCATCATGACAATAACCTATTTGCTGATCTGTCCTTTTCTGATTCAATGTTTCCACAGCTGCCAGATTAGTTCTCCCATTACTCCTTTTCAGAACTTTAAAAATAATAGCACACTTCACAGAAACCCCCAAGACTCCTCAATTCTAGGTTAATTCTTACCACAACTACAGGAGGTGCATGGGCCACCAGCATCCACACCGTGCAGACAAGGAGATTAGAGGTAGTAAATGGCAAGTTGCGAGTGTTGGGAGGTAGACATTCCTTTCTTCCGAATCTCAGTTTGGGTAGGGTAACCAAGAGTCCTGGTCTGCCTAAATCTCTCCCGGTTTTAACACAGAACGTCTCTCATCTCAGGAAACCCACACAGTGGGCCACCCTACCAGAACTGCATGCTTCATGGGGCTTGTCATTTGTGCAGTCGCACAGAGCCTCTCTCTCAAGAAATTTAGAAAATTTTCAAATTTATAAGCAAAGTTGAAAGAATTGTCCAGTGAACACCCATATATTTACAACCTAGAATCTACAATTAATATTTTACTAAATTTACTTGATCATATATCCATTTTTTCCCCTACAGTCCATCTTATTTAATGAATGCATTTCAAAGTAAGTTGCAGCATTAGTCTACTTCACCTGTAAATACTTCAGCTTGTATATCATTAACTGGAATTCAATATCTGCTTACTGTGATTTTTAAGATAAAATTTACAAACAGGAAATGCACAAATCTTGAGCCATTCAATGACTTTTGACAAATGCATACACCTGTGTAACCCACCCTCCTATCAAGATACAGAACATCGTCACTGCAGAGAGTTCCCTCCTGCCCCTTCCCAGTCAATTTCTGACTCTACTCCATCCCAATGGGAATAATTGTTCTGATTATTTTCCACCACAGATTAGTTTTGCCCATTCTAGAACTTCATATAAATGAAATAGTACATTATGCAGGCCCCAATATTATTTACAGGCTCTTTCATTGTAGCCAGAGCTAAGAATCACTGCCTTACCCACTTCTTTCTGTGTCATGGAGCTTCTTTCCACAATTGTGTGAATATATAATACTAATGCCTCTTTTCATTTGGTACCTGTTGCTTTTCTGTGTAAATGGGGTTTGAAGGTACTGGTTTTACTTTATTTTTATTACAAAAGGTTTACATGCTTATACAAATTTATAAATCTAAAGTAAACAGTGAAAGCCCTACTTCCTACTCCTATCTGCACCATAACTCACCACACACAAACAAACAAGGATCAGGGAAGATACTTTACATGTCCACACGCACGTACGCATGCATGCCCCATAGGCTTTGGAGTTGAAAACAAATGCAAGAATCATGCTGCCCTATTCTACTGTTCGCATTTTTAACTTGTGTTTTTCTCTATGATTGGAGCAGAGGTGCTCAGTGTTTGGACAAGCAAACAGGCTGTGGATCTCCCAACTACCATATTATACATAATTTCAAAACAAAGCTTCCTCCCAAAAAATACAAATAAATTTCCTTAAAAAAATTTGAGGTACAATGTACATGCAGTAAACACACAAATCTTAAGTGATAAATTTTCACATATCTGTTGAACCCAAGTAAGCACCACCTAGATTAAGATATAGCAGAGTTCCAGCATCCCATGCTTCCTTTCACTTGAGAAAATCACTTAAAAAATTGTGGTAAGATATACATGACATAAAATTCACCATCTTAACCATTTTAAAGTGTACAGTTCAGTGGCATTACGTATATGACAAAAACACTTTAAAATTCTCTTTTTAATTTATTTGGCTGTTACTCGTTCAGTGTTACTTTTGCACATAGATTAGATAATCAAAATCTTTCTTTAAGACTCATAAGGAAAAACAACCATTTCCACACTGTGATTTCCTCTTTATTTCCTCTTTTCTTGAGGAAACCACTTTTAGCTCTTTCAACGATTCACCATACTTCCCAATGACATGATTATTTTATTACTTCTTGATTTTTGTTTTAGCATTTACTTTACACTATGGAAGGTGAGGTCTGAGCTTTTTTCAGACCCCTCTTGCCACATATTCACGTGCCTTCTACCCCTTCCCCACTTCTTATATTGATATAATTTTGGTTAGATCAATATTTGGTGTTTGTGTTAGCATGACCATGTAAATGGGATTCAGCTGAGTCAAGTAGCATACTATGTCACTTCTTTCCTGTAAAACTATTTGTTTTCCCTCAAAAACTTAGGTAATTAATGGCAACTTTGGGTGTCATCTCCAGACTGGTCTAAAGCTGAGTAATTGCCCTAATTCCTTGGGAAGCTGTGGGAGAGGAGACTTGACTGGGGCCGAGACAATCTCTCCTTGGGTTGCCCTTGGCAGCTGAGTTACATGGTTTCTTATTCTTTCCCACTCCCTTTTCCCCTCCCTCTTTTCTACTCTCAGCGGATTGCAGGCTCCCAGATCTCCCCCAGGCTCCAGTATTTTGGTCAGTCTCTGAGTGGGGGCCAGGATCTCACGATGGATGGACTGGTGGACCTGGTCATTGGGGCCCAGGGACATGCACTGCTGCTCAGGTGAGAACCTCTCCTGGAGCACACCAGGTATCTTTGCTTTAAGGAGCAGCTTTGCTGCCTGAACACCCATGATGGCCCTCTGGTCTCCTTACAGGTCCCAGCCTGTGCTGACAGTTGACGTGACCATGGAGTTCACCCCCAGGGAATTGGCCAGGGAGGTGTTTGAGTGTCATGAGCATGTGGTGAAAGGCCAGCCTGCAGGAGAGGCCAGAGTCTGCCTCCGTGTTCACAAGACCACACGGGACCGGCTGCAAGAAGGTGAGGCTGGGGGGCAAGTCTCAACAGGTTTAACGACTGGGGTCATTGATGAGAGGCCCAGCCTGCTCAGTCTTCTTGGCAGTCCGGAGCAAAGTTCTCACAGGTTTCAACAGCCTTCTCCAAGGTTGTCTGGAGAAAGCAGGTGATTCCCTTGCTGGATGGGGATGCCCAGCAAACATTATCAAAGAAGTGAGCATGTGGCACTCCCTGACTCTCTGAGTTCTCCAGATAACCAAGGGCTCCACACCTGTGAATTAATCAGAATTTTTTTTAACTGAGAGATAACTCATTTAAAGGGGAGATTGTGTTGATGAAGCTAAGCACAAATTCATGAAGCATTAAGACATGCATTTTATCACAACTCACTCGACTTCTTCCCTTGTTTCTACTTTTAAAGAGTGGCAATGTGCTTGGGTTTGCAGAATAGCAGTGATGGTAAGAGAGAGAAATAGGGAGATCATAAAATTAGGTTTCTAGTAGTAATCTTACTGGGCTGAGCAGACAACAGTCAGAGTTTGGGGCAGCCAGCATGGCTAGAAAGAAATGAGAGCAAAGTCTTGGAAAGTAGAAGACTGCAGAGAAAGTTCCCCAAGATCTACATAGAAATTCTTCTCAAGTCATTGGCTGATTCTTAAGCCATGTGTGTGCAGGTCAATTTTCCAAGGAACTCAGTAGAAGACAGAAATTAGAGAGCTAAAGAGCTGAGCAGAAATTCAGCAGCTTTCCAGTGCTGGGGAAACAAATTGGGAGAGGCCTTGGCAAACAACTTGTTCTTTCTATTGGGACGATGTCCAAGAGAAACAATAAACAACAGAAATAGACCCACAGGTGATTCAGAAATTAGAGCTATCAGATAGGAATTGAAAACATAACTTTGATTAATATCTTCAAGAAAAAAGAGGAAATTATGGAGAACTTCAGAAAAGACTTGAAATCAAAGCATGTAATTGGAATTCAGAGAGAGAGAGAGAGAGAGAGAGAGAGAGAGAGAGAGAGAGAGAATATGAATAAAAAAGAAGCGACAGTTAAAGAAATAGTGGTGAAGCATTTTCTCAAATTGCTGAAAGACATCAAGATTCTCTACCAAATCAAATCAAAGCAGGGAAAATGCAAAGGAAACCATACCATGGTGCATTAAACGTGTGCACATT
Organism: Hipposideros armiger; assembly: GCF_001890085.2. NCBI lineage: Eukaryota > Metazoa > Chordata > Mammalia > Chiroptera > Hipposideridae > Hipposideros > Hipposideros armiger. Next base: position 25,004 of record NW_017732149.1, on the reverse strand, counting down.
ATACATTGTACCATACCAAGGCACAGATTGCTGAAGACCAAAGACAAAGACAAAAAGTTAAAAAAAGCCAGAAAAATATACTTAATTTTTGAGTATGTAACAGAATAGCTATAATTTATTGAATGAACACTAATTATGTGGCAAGTACTGTGCTATATGTTTTATAGACCCATTTCATCTTATTTTCACCACTGGGAAGGTAAAATTATTGTCCTCAATTTAAAAATAAGGAGTTGAGATTCAAAGAGGTTGGATAATATGCCCAAAGTCATACACCTGGGGAGCAGAGGGGCTGGGCTGCAGACTCCAGACTGTCTGACTCCAAACCCAGGCTCCTCCCCACTCTGATGCCCCTCCCCACTCAGGAGAGATCCAGAGCATTGTCACCTATGACCTGGCTCTGGACCCAAGTCGCTCACATCCCCGGGCCATCTTTGAGGAGACAAAGAACCGCACATGCAGACGGACACAGATGTTGAGGCTGAAGCAGGAATGTGAGACCCTGAAGCTACAGTTACCGGTGAGCAGTGGGTAACCACACTTCTGGCTCCTCCAAGTGCTGGTGGGAGGGGAGGTGCACCTGGGAAGCTGAGGGAGCCGACCCCCAAACCCCACCTTCTCTCAGGAATGTGTAGAGGACTCCGTGACTCCGATCATCCTGCGTCTCAACTTCTCTCTGGAGGGGCAGCCCTCAACTTCTTTCGGGGGTCTCCGGCCAGTGCTGGCTGTGGATGCTCAGAGACTCTTCACAGCCTCGGTGAGTCCTGGAGTTGGGGCCTGGAAGGGACCAGGGGCGAAGATGGTGGGAGCCCATTTGATTTCATTTCAAAGAATTTTATTTAGATATTTTATTGTATTGTTTCATTTCATATCATTTCATGATTACCTCTCATTTCATTTTGTCATATTTTATTTTTTGCAGTTTCCTTTTGAGAAGAATTGTGGCAATGACAGCATTTGCCAAGATGATCTCAGTGTCACCTTCAGTTTCATGAGGTGAGTTTCTTCCTGTCATTGCCACCCCCAAGGCTCCACCGAGACCCAGTGCTCTGCTCTTCCCCTGGCCTCTGAGGGAGTCTGGCAGGTCAGCTGCTCTGGAGCTGCCCCCTCCACTGTCGTCTCTCTCCAGTGTTCATGCTTCCTTTCCACCAGAGCACGCTCGCACAGGGAAGCCCTCAGCCCCTCACCTGGCTTGTTCCTCCCACAGCCTGAACACTCTGGTGGTGGGCGGTCCCCGGGACTTCAACGTGACACTGACTGTGAGGAACCAGGGCGAGGACTCCTATAGCACCCATCTCACCTTCTTCTACCCACCTGGCTTGTCCTATCGGACGGTGTCAGGGGTCCAGGTAGCCAAACCTTTCTTAGACTCCGTCTGACTTAGCTTTCCTGGTCCCCGGGGCTGGTGGGTGACATCAGCCCCTCTATTTCCCTTACCTTCCAGAACCAGCCCTCATGGCGATCCTGGCATGTGACCTGTGTGTCTGACACATCCACCAAGGGACCCAGGACCTCGCAGAGCAGCAGCTGCAACATAAACCACCCCATCTTCCCAGGCAACTCGGAGGTCAAGCCCTGGGCACACCCACCTTTTTACCTCTGCCTTCTGAGTTGTTGTTGTTGTTGTTCTCCTTCTCCCCCTCCCCCTCCTCCTCCCCCTCCTTCTCCCTTTCCTCCTCCCCTTCCTCCTCCCCCTCCCCTTCCTTCTCCTCCTCCTCCTCCTCTTTCTTTCTTTTTTTTTTTTAAGTTGAGGTTCCTTTTTGGAGAAACAGCTTTACTGAGATATAATTCCTATACTACACAATTCACCCACTTGATGTATGCAATGCAGTGGCCCTTCAGTTGTTCACAGGGTTATTCATCCATCACCAGGATGGATTCTAGAGGATTTTCTCACCCCCATGAGTGACCCCACTCCCCTTAGCCTCCAGCCCAGTCCTCCTGTCTCTCCCAGCCTTGGGCAGCCACCAGCCCAGTTCTGTATCTAGGTTCACCTACTCTGGACATTTCGTATAAATGGAAATGTGTGATGCGTGGTCCTTCCATCACTTGGCATCATGTTTTCAAGGGTCACCCACGTTGCTGCCCATGTCAGTGCTTCACTTCTTTTTATGGCTGAATTATATTCTGTTGTGTGGCAGCATCACATTTCCTTTGTCTGTTCTTCAGTTGATGAACATTTGGGTTGTTTCTTCTCTCCTGTTCTTGGCACTGTCCCTCCTTTCTCCAACTGCAGGTCACCTTTAATGTTACACTAGACGTGGAATCTAATGCTTTCTTTGGAAACAGAGCACTTTTCAAGGCCAATATGACCAGGTAGGCTGTGCCTGGCCTCCCACAAGCATCCTCCCTGTTGAGGCCCCAACCCTCTGCCCAGGGTGGGTCACTGCCCTCTCCCCACTGATTTTCCCTTCAGCTCATTCATTCATTCAACAAACACTGAATGAGCACCTACAACATGCCAGACATTGTGCCCAGTGCTGGTGGGACAGGGTGGACAAGACAGCTGAGGTTGCTGCCCTCACAGAAGTGACAATCTAGCGGCAAGGACAGGCAGGAAAACTGGCGATGACAATACCATATGAAATGAACTATGTCCTGTGTTCTTGGGAGCTTGGTGTTCAGAGAAGATTCCTGAAGGAATGTTTAGGTTGTGAGTTAGCCAAGCAAAGGCATACATGGAGGGTGGGCATGACGACAGAATGAAAGAAGAGCTTACCAAGCAAAGCCCAGAGACTGGGAAGGTCAGCCTGCATTGAAGTGTGGCTTAAACACATAATGTGGGACTTAGGGAGTTGGTTAGACCTTGGCAGTGCCATAAAATGACGGATGTATGCTCCTAGGAAGCTTGAAGTTTAACCTGGGAGTGACATGATCACCATGATCACATTTGCTAGAAAAGCCTCTCTCCAGGAGGGCTAAGGGTGGGATGGGAGCAGCTTGGAATTCAGGGACCAGTAAGAAGAAGGTGCTGCAGATATTGGGTGAGAAGGGAGGGCCCTAGGCAGAGGCAGGGGCAGAGAACAGTGATGTTTGGGATGCAGAGAGAACTGGACTTGGGGTTGGATGGAGGTGGGGGTACAGCAGGGGGAGAAGGAAAAGCCCCTGTTTCCCTTCAGTGAGAACAACGTACCCAGGACCAACAGAATGGAATTCCAGCTGGAGCTGCCTGTGAAATATGCAGTCTATGTGGTGGTCACCAGGTACTGGCTTCTGGGGCCTGACCTGCACCTGTGCCTGCACCCCTGGGCTGGATGCACCCATTGTGTGCCTGTGTGTGTATGTCTGAGGATGCATGTGCATGGGTGCATGCGTGCGCAATGGTGTGTACATGTGTGTGAGGCCCTGACCAGCACACACATCGCTCCTGCCCATCACCCTGCATGCACCCTCTCAGGGCTGCTTTACCCACGTGCCCGGTCACCCCCTCACGCACGCAGCCCGAGACATGCCTCCCAGGACACCTCTGATGTGCTGTCACCTCCTGCCCCTTCTTTCTATCATTAGCCAGGACATCTCCACTAAGTACCTCAACTTCACAGCTTCCGAGAAGACCCGCCATATTATAAAGCATCAATATCAGGTGGGGAGCTGAGGGGCTGGGCAGGGAAATCTGTGGGCCGGGGATGCAGAGACTGATGGAAAACATGTGTCAGTGGCCCAGGGTGTGCCAGGCCCTGTTCCATGCGTGCTCTCACTGTGCACACACACGCACACACACATGCACGTGCATGCAGTCGCCCCTTGATATCCGGGGGGACTGGTTCCCGGACCCCCATCACTGCAATCCACGATGCTCAAGTCCCTTATACACAATGGCGCAGGATCCACATGACACCTACACACACACACACCCGTAGACTTAGAAGCATCTTGAGGTTACTTAGAATCCCTAATGCAATGCACATGTCATGTACGTAGTTGTTATACTGTATTGTTTGGGGACTAAGGACAAGAAAACGTCTGCTCCTGTCAGGCGACCATTGTAGGCCTGACTACATAGCTCACTTTAGCAACAACGGAACAGTTTTTCTGGGCGTTTCTGATCTGGGATTGTTTGACCCGGAGGATGCAGGGCCCGGGATACACAGAGCTGGCTGTCCACACATGTCCACAGTTCACTCATTTCACCTTCATACCCTGCATAAGTTGAAGAAATGAGCTCCGAGAACTTAATAAACACGCTTGGCCTCACCAGGAAGTGGATGAGCTGCTACTGAGGACCAGTCTGTGTGTTTCATCACTGCACTCGCTGAGTCTCAGGCAGCATCACGTGGCAGACAGGGCACTGGGCCGGTGCTGGGCTGTCAGGACGCGGGCTGGTGGAAGCTGCTGGGGGGACAGATGGCCCTGACCCCCCAACACACATGTTACAGTTCAAGAACCTGGGGCAGAGGAGCCTCCCAGTCAGTGTGGTCTTCTGGGTCCCAGTCCAGCTGAACCAGGTGGCCGTGTGGGATGCCCCCCAGGTCACCTTCTCCCAGGTAAGTCCCATGGGGCCTGAGGAGCGGGCCCAGCTCCTGCCTCCAGACCCCTGGTCTTTTCTAAAGCCTCTGATTCTGCTGTTGGATTTTGGAGCCATTTCTGACCCTCGCCTGGACCTAGGACCACCTCATCCTTGGGAGGGGGGACACGACCTGGGATCCCTCATCTGTCTCTCTCGTCACAGTGTCTCCCTTTCCTCAGAACCTCTCCAGTATGTGCCACACAGAGAAGAGGGTCCCCCCCCACTCTGACTTCCTGGCTGAGATTAAGAAGGTCCCAGTGCTGGTAAGAATGAGCCCAAGTCCACTTTGGGGCCACGTACAGACTCAGCATGTCCCCTCTCTGGGGCCCAACACTGTCTCTCCACTGAGTGGGCTGGGTCTACACAGCATTTGCTGCATCCAGCTTTCCTAGTCACCTGTCCCCTCTCCTCCCTTCCACAGAACTGCTCCATTGCTGTCTGTCACAGAATCCAGTGTGACCTCCTGTCCTTTGACAGCCAGGAAGAATTCAATGTCACCCTCACAGGCAACCTCTCATTTGACTGGTATATCAAAGTATGTGGTGCTTTGAAGCTCAGCCAGGCCGGACGTGTTGCTGGGGTGCCAGGGGTGCAGCTCACACCCTCTGTTCCCCACAGAGTCCGCACAGCTACCTCCAGGTTGTGAGCACAGCAGAGATCTTGTTCGATGAGGTGGCGTTTACCCTGCTTCCAGGACAGGGGGCATTTGTGAGGGCCCAGGTATGTGTCCTGGGCTCAGAGGGACTATTGGAAGGAGGACAGGAGGCTGGGGTTGTGGAGATCTGGGGGGTGGGGGAAGACCGCGGCGGGGAGAGACAGAGGGAGAGAGAGGTTGAGAGAAAGGTGAGGAGGAGGAGGGACGAGGGAGGGCTGGGGTTGGGGAGCATAGGAAGGGCTTATTTCCTGGGTTCGGGATGTGCACAAGAGTCTGTCTCCCCTGACGCACCCTCTCCCTGCCCCAGACGGAGACCAAAGTGGAGCCACATGAAGTGCACAACCCCATACCCCTCATTGTGGGCAGCTCGGTGGGGGGGTTGGTGCTCCTGGCTCTCATCACCGCTGGCCTGTACAAGGTATGTCCTTGTGGCCCTGTCCTTCTGCTCCTGTCTGTCTTCCTTAATGTGTTTGGCTCCCAGCAGCCCTGCTGGCTGTATGACCTTTGGCAAGTCACAAGTGTCAGCTTCATCAGCATTAAGTAAGAATATAAATGCCCATCCTGCAAAGGTGACGGAGTTGCGATGTGGGAGCACTCACAGTACCCTGGGTACAGAGTGACCTCACGTAAGGAGTAGTGTCCTGCTCCTCCTGATATTTTCTCTTTCTCCCTTTTTTTGTCTTTCCAGCCCCCATGTTGATGCCATCTCTCTCCCAGTCCCACTTTTCCCAGGTCCCTTTTATACTCTCCGCTTTGTGCTTCTCGGTCCCTCTGTGTCCCCTCCTGGTCTGCGTGACCCTCCCCAAGTGCCCTGGCTTCAGGGGCCCTTACTCCTCTGTCTCTGCCCCACAGCTCGGTTTCTTCAAGCGGCAGTACAAAGACATGATGGGCGAAGCTGGTCCTGAAGCTGCCCCGCCCCAGTAGCAGCTCTGTGTCCACTGAGTGGCCTCCTCTGAAGCAGCCAGGACTTGAGTTAGACCAACATGCAGGCCGCTGGACAGACACGTCCCGCAGGAGGCTGGGCAGTGACATCACATTCAGGAAAGACCTGCTTGGGTTTCTGTTTCCATCCGTGTGTGTGCGTGCGTGTGTACGCATGTGTGTGTGTGGGCTACGTGTGTGGCGCCAATATCTCTTGTGTGGGGAGGTACGTTCAGCACAACCACTCAGGCACAAAGGGATTGCTGGGGCCTCCGGGCAGAGGCGCTGGCAGCTCCTGTGGGTGAACTCAATGGGAGAGCATTAGATCCCCTCCCTGCAGAAGGAAGTGCGACCTCCCTCTGTGGGTCAGCATGTGGCCCGCAGGGGCCTGGCAGCTGGACAACACCCCACAGAGAAGCCATGCTAGAACCTGGGTCTGATCCACTGGCGGAGCCTGTCCCAACCCTAGAACTAAATGTGTCCAGTGAGCAATGACATGCTGCCTTCTGTCCATTTATTTATTAATGTTTCTTTCATGTTTTTGAATTGATTAACCGGTCCATAGTACAGAAATCAGAAGATGTGCAGGATGTGGGGTGAAAAGGGTTCCCCCTAGCCATTCAAGTCAAGGCTACGTGTTTTGGGGTCTCCTTCACAAAGACTCTAGATATGCACGTACACACACACACACACACACACACATGTGCACACACACACACGCTTTTTACACAGATGATAGCATGCGTTACTTATATTGCTCTGCATCTTGTTTTTTCCATTACTGTAGCTCAGACATTGTTTCGTGTAAGACATAAGGTATCCCTTCATTCTTTTATACAGCTCCATGGTAGTCCATCATGTGGGTGAATCACAATGTATGTAACCAGTATCCTTTTGATATGTTATTTCCAATCTCTTGTCATTAAAACAGTGGTGATATAATAGTGAGTATGTCATTTTGCATATGTGTAAGGGTAGTTTATAGGATATATTCCCAGAAGTTTGGGTTCTCCCAGAAGCAAACCCAAGATAAGAATTTGAATGAAAGAAGTTTAATTAAGAGTGGCCCTAAGAAATACCAATAGATGGGCCGGCCGAGTGGCGCATTGGTTAAGAGCTGGCTTGAGATGCCAGAGGGCCCCGGTTCAGATCCCACATATGAGGGCCAGTGACACTGCCCTCTACAGCTAAGATGCTGAACAACAACTCAACCTGGAGCTGGGCTGCCTTGAGTCACCGGTGACGGCAGGTGGATTGCCATGGGCTACCGTGTATAGCCAGCAGCCAGCGTGAGCGGCCAGCAGCCGCAGTGAGCGGCCGTCCAGAAGCCGGTGACTGATCTGCCTCGCCCAGGAAGAGCGCAATGATGGTGCCAACTTGGGCCAGTGAAGCAACGTCCTCCACAATAGACTGAAGAACAAAATGACAGCAACTTGTCTGTTCCCCTTCCCCCAATTCCCCAATTAAAAAAAAAAAAAAGAAATACCAATAGGGTGAGACATGAACTGGGGAAGGGGAGAAGGCAGCCAGGAAAGGGTATGTTATCAAAAGAGGCACCTCTGTGAGCCCTGGAGCAAAACCCCACTGGGGACTTGTGGTAGCAAGGACGCCCACCTGAGGAGTGTCCACACACTGGCTCCATAGTTACAGGCTGAGGGCTGCTTTTTTTGCGGGGTGCGGGGGTGGTAATTCCCTGGCACTTCTGTCCGGCTTTGAATGTGGGCACAAAGGGTTCTGGTGGCCAGAGAAAAGGATACATGTGCTGCTAGTTGGAAGTCTTATGGGTGAGCACAGCCCCTGGACAGGCCCACAGGGACCCAGGCAGGGTACAGAGAGCCCTGTTACCGAGGGTGTGTGATGGCGAGGTTCTGACAGCTGTATCTAGGCAGCCCCCCTCCTGGGGGAGGACCCCTTGTGCCCATACCCCATGCGTTTGTCAACTCAGTCCCATGACGCTGGCCTGAGCGTGCGTCCGGTCTCACGCTCACCAGCCCTGCGACGTGGCTGCCACTTGCTCTTTAAGAGTTTCTGAATTTCACTTATGAGGAAACTGAGGCTGAGATATCAGACCAATGGCATGAGGTCACACAGATGAAGAGGGAATGGAGCTGGGATTCAAACCGGGCTCTGTCTGGCTCCAAAGCTTTTCTCTCTCTCTTTTTTTTTTTTTTAAGATTTTTATTGAGTAATTGGGGGAGGGGAACAGCACTGGGTAATCAGGGGAAGGGGAATAGATAAGTTGCTGTCATTTTGTTCTTCAGTCTAG
>NW_017732149.1:8070-15898 GCF_001890085.2 Hipposideros armiger | reverse complement strand
GCAATGATGGTGCCAACTTGGGCCAGTGAAGCAACGTCCTCCACAACTAGACTGAAGAACAAAGGGACAGCAACTTGTCTGTTCCCCTTCCCTCAATTCCCCAGCGCTGTTCCCATCCCCTAATTCCCCAATAAAAAAATCTTAAAAAAAAAAAAAAAGATTATGTGAACCATGTGAAATGTGTTGACCAAAATGGAAATTTCCTGTGGTTCATTGAAATACAAGAAAATCATGGCTTAGATGGACGTCCGTTTCAGATGTGATAGGAAGGACAGATGACAGTTCAGCCTGGGGAGGGGAGGGTACCTGGCTCAAGTGGGGTTTTCCAGTGAGGGGAGCACAGGTGAGGCTAGAAGAGTGGGCAGGGTCTTGGGCACATGTGCTTTGTAAGCCAGAGTGAGGAATTTCAGTTTGATTTTAAGGACAATAAGATGTCATCAAAAAGTAACTGATGAGACCATGGCCCTTTGTGTCCTTGGGGGTGCCACAAACAGATCACCTTTTAATGGTTCTATACAATTTCCTCTTTGACCTTAAAATCCATTAAAGATGTGTTTCTTCTTCCTTAAGTTGGAAGATAAAAGTCCTCAATATCTCCAGAAGTTCTTAATTGACCCAGGAAAGGGAACGGCCTCTGAATTTGCAGACACCTGTCCCTGGATGGACAGTAAGGGTCCTGTGGACTCAGAGTCCACATTGGCACTGAATTCAGCCAGATAGGAGCTTTATGACAGGCTAGAAAGTAAATGATTTCTAGTGACAAATTACCTTGGTACGACTGCACAGTTATTAGGGAGCAAGGCTGTAAATTTCTAGTGATAAGCAGCGAAACTCAGGGAAGTCTGTACTAGTCTTCACTTTTCTGGGATCTCTTGTTTCTGAATAAATAAAGCTCTTCAGTCTCTACCATCCTTTTCTTACTTAGAAATAGGGCTCTTATTGGGGCCATCATAGTGGATTGTTATAATTATGACCCCAGAGAATTGTGCCTCCCTCCGTCCTGCTTCTTTGCCATGTGACATTGCTGCTCCTGTCATCAGGTAGGGGGGTCCATCTCTTTACCCCCTTGAACTTGGGCTGATCTCATGAATTGTTTTGACCAGTTTTGCGATGTAAGGAAATAGGTTTTGGAGAACTCTGTCTTCTGGTAGAGGACATAAAAAGAACAGGAAGCCACCCAAACCTATTCATTCATTCATTCACTCAACATATATATTTGGCAATTGTTTTGTTTTTTCTGTGTCCCAGATGTGGCCCTAGGGCTTCTTGCCCTCCAGGAATGTAGTCTCTCAAACTCTGACAGCACCATGGGGAGGTTCCTATCCTTGTATCCCTTCCCTCCTCATGGCAAAATGACCTGACAGAGACATTAACTGAACTGTTTCTCCTGTAGATGCATAAGGAAGGTACTTCCCCTCTCTCTCTCTTGAGAGATTTATCTAAAGGTGTGTGTCCTGATGGTGTGGATTTCCTTTCCCCAGGGAAAGCTCAGAGGCTTTTGGTTATTTTTTGAAACCCTTAGTTCTTAACCATTTACAGTTTAAAAGAAAGATTTCAAACTGGCAACCTCTGAGCCAAGTTCTGACATGTTAGCACACTGGTTTTATTTGTTTATTTGATTTTGATGAATTGCTGACAGTTTAATTGGGAGATTTCTGAGAGAAGTCCAGATTTATGGCTTCTCTTGAAAAATGGGAGTGTTTGGCGACATGCAGCTACAGGTCAACAGAGACATGCTGTTAGGCAGCTCACTCCAAACAGCACCCATGCCTCTGAGGCCAGGACCCACTATACTGAAGGTGACCTTTAGGCCTGTGTGATCTGGGCCCTGCTGCCTCTGCAGCTCAGCATCTGCTCCTGTGCTTCACTCTCAATGTAGAGCTCTCATACGAACCCACCCTTAGGGCAACCAAGCAGGACCCTTTCGAAAGTGAAAGGGAATGTGATTAGTAATTGTTCTGGTTGCTCGCTTTTGACTTGTGAAAGAATTCACGAGGCAGGTAGACATACAGAAGGAACATTTATTACAGTAAGAGGAAGGTCAGTTGGGCAGAGTCTGCTGGAAACTACTGTGTTGAGTCTTTGTTTCGTCTGAAGTTTTATATTTTCTAACCAGGATGTAAATTGCTTCAGTCTGTAATGGAATCTTTTATCGAGTTCGGCTTTGTTCTTTGGGGTGGGAAAAGGTGCGGTTAAGCTGGTTATCACAATCTTTGCTGATGTTGTGTAGCTTTAAGTTGGAGCCAGAAGTGGATCCCATACAGACACAAAACATCTCCCATTGCAGGGCCAACACTGGGCCGTAGTAAACAGAATCATTGAAACTGGTATGCCTAGTGAATGTATAGTCAACAGTCATTAAGTTTTGTTGGAAAGAAGGAAAACAAAAGAAAGCCTTCAAAAAGTCTCAAACCGAATTCCACTTGTTACATCAAATTATACCAGAGGTCCAAATCTCAAAATAGAAGATTTAGTGCCACCATTGCATCCCCTCCCCTACCCCATCTTATCAGTAGTAATTATGAAACTGGAGGCCAAACGAGTCTGGGCTTGAGCAGTGGGTTAACACCTCCAAAAACTGCCTTAACATTCTCAGACTAGCCTGGGGGTAATTAAGGGAAAATCTGGGCATTCCTCCAGAGGCTACGTGACAGTTCCAGGGGTCTGCATGGAGGCTTCCCTATGGCCACGTAATTCTATGGTAGAGTTAGCAACCCAGGATCAAGTAGCCTGGAAGTAGCCTGGAAAGAATACTAGACCATAGAGATTGTGATCAATAAGCTAAGGGTATTATTAATCATATGTTTCAGAGTAATTTTCTAAAACAGGGAACTGGGACAGGGGACATACCGAGCTCAAGCCACAGGGGGGTGATCTATTGTTAAGCTATAGGTCAAGGAAAAGTGAGGTCAGGGACTGGGCCAGGCCTTTCTACAGGGGTGCCAGCCAGGCCCTGTTTTAATTACACTGAGAAAGGTGGCCGACACATATCTTGTTGGGGACAGATCAGAACGTATCGGTGGTCCCTACATTCCCCTTCACTTCCTAGCCTTTGTCTACCCTGTGCCTTCTGCCCAGCACCCACTTCCTCTTCCCTGTCACCTGAAGCTTGTCTCAGCTTAAGTGTCACTTCCTTCAGACTCTCCCACCCTCTTTAGCTGAGAGAAGTTCTGCCTCTCCTATGCTGCCACAGTAACCTGGAGACTACATTCCTGGAGGGCAAGAACCCCTAGGAGAACATCTGGAACACAGAAAATGCCAAACATTCGCTGAATATATATATTGAGTGAATGAAGGAATGAACAGGTTTCGGTGGCTTCCTGTTCTTTTTATGTCCTCTACCAGAAGACAGAGTTCTCAGAAACCTGTTTCCTTACATCACAACACATTTCTTCAGGACCATAGAGTATCTAGATGTGCCTACTTCGCATTTTCTAAATCCTGAGAGACTGAACATAGAAACGCGCAATGGGCAGACCAGGTGTAAGTACGGGGCTCTGACCCACAATCTATGGTAACCAGCCAAGGACCCAGCCTGCTGCCTGTGTCAGAGTTGGAGGAATTCAGACCATCACCGTCTCTGGCAATCCGTCCAGAAAGCCAAAAATTAACTTCTGTAAAACATCAGTTCAAAATGACCAAGACTTGATTGATAACTGAGAGCGTCCCAAAGTTTTGTACCTGCTTCCAGCTTAGGACCAATCAGAGACAGCCAAATATGTGTCTTAACCAATCACAGGACGGGCTGCCTCTAGTGAGCCCGCCTCCAGTGGCCTCCTCCGACAGCCTCCAATCAGGGCACACCGGAAGCCTTCCGTTTCTTTTCCACTTAATTTTTGAAAAAGGAAGGCACGATCGAAAGTTAATACACCAACCAGCTCTTGTGACCATGCCAACGGTTAGAGGAAGAAATGTTTCTCTAATTGTAGCAATAAACATTCAGGGAGTGGTGTGGCATGAAGTAATTGCACATTCTACTGTTACTTCAAATATTTTTTGCGAATTTCTTCAGAGATTATTGCAGAAACTGGATGAAGATAACCTGGAGGGAGTGTGGTTTGTTTTGGACAATGTAAGCCTCCACAAAACCCAGGAAGTACGTGTTCTGGTTAGTCAGACAAGACACACTTTATTATTTCTACCACCATACTCTCCAATGATGAACCCCACTGAAGAAGTTTTTTCAAAAATTAAGTTCTGCTCAAGAAATATTTTGGCTGATCCATCAAACCATAAACATTTAATAGATGTTATTAATCATTCTGCTGCAACTATTACTCCTACAGATTGTCATAATTATTTTATGAATATTTATATGAAATTACCACAAGCAATGGCAGGAGAACCATTATAAATGAAGCTGTAAGTAAATAAGTATTTCTGATGTTAAATAAGTATTTTATGTTTATTATTAAATACATGCAATACAATGTTAAATTTTAACAATAACAACATTGAATTTATTTTTATTACAAAGATTAAGAAAACATCTTTCTGCAAAAGGATGAATTTGATTTGCAAAAGGGTGAATTTGATTTGCAAAAGGGTGAATTTGGAGTGCAAAACCTGTGTAAAGCTTTCCCTCTGGTCAGCCTGCCCTCAGGGGTCTGTCCAAGCACAAGTGAAGGTGGCTGGCTGCCTTGCTGGAGCAAGCTTGGCATAAACAGCCTTTGTCTGATTTCTTTTGGGTGGGCTTCATTTCCACAGTTCTCTGGTCCAGCTACTGTGAGAAAAAAAAAGTAGAGAGCTATTTCCTTTTCATTTTCTCTGTGGACATTCTCATGTTGGGACAGACTTTGGAGAACCATTGCCGAAATGAGTCCCTGTTTCTGTTCGTGCTGCCAGTTCTAGGCCCCTCAGCAGGCTGGGCTGAGTAAACACGAATTGAACACATTGGTTACTTGGTTCTGCCAGACATACTTTTGCCTGTGGAGAAGAACGCTGCTAACGAGCCAAGGTGAAGATACAGAAGCTGAGCCAAGGACCCAGCCTCTCCCTTCTCTCTGGAACCCCCTGGTCCCACAGTCACCTCCAGCCCAGCCTCTCCGGTCACTGCCCCTCCTGGGCCATGTACTTCCTGAGACACTGGATGTCAGCTGTCCTGATCTCTCACTCCACTTTCCTCAGAACCCTTGCTCCTTTTGGCCCTAAAAAGAGATTAAGATGAAACCATTCTATAGTTATTAGATGCTTCTGTGCTCCCCCCAGATCCCTCTACCGAATTAGCACCAATTTCTCAGTTGTGTTGGTTGCTAAAGGCTCACCACTGTCCCTTCTCTGGGTCTAACAGGAGCAGCATCTGACCCTGGTGTGGGAGGGGGTGGAAGAGTGGCCAGCGGTCAATGACTGACCGATAGCAAGTGCTGCTGGCCAGAGCCTGGCCTCCAGGTGGGACCCTTCGGTGGTTCCCTTTTCTGCTCCTGAGCTCCCGCTGGGATCAGGCTGAAGCTATTGTAGATTCTAGTCTCATTGTCACTCCACTTCCTTCCCTGCTTCTCTCATTCCCTTCTCCCAACAACATCCTTAAATAAATCGCTAGCACCCACATTCCTATCCCAGACCCTGCTTCTTAGGAAACCACAACTCAGGTGACTCCTGTTCCAACGAACTCTCTGGCTCACTGACTCATTTTGTTGCCTTTATAACCCTTATCACGATCTGAAAACCTATTTGAGCTTGTTTCCTTGTCCTGGCTGCCATCCTGGGAACTTAGTAATAGGTGCTTAATGGATGCTTGCTAATGAGCCAGTGACCAAGCTCAGCGTGCAGCCGCAGCAGCCAGGGACCCTCTGCTGCACTGATGGAAATGTGTTTCTCTTTTTAAGGGAGCTGGCAGCATGTTACACGTGCAAAATCTTGTACAGACTGGAAAGGGGAAGTGGGTGTGTGCGTGGGGCAGGGGAGGGGCTTTCTGGGCAGTGCAGCAGCCCCTGGTCAAATATGGCAGCTTTCGGTTCCCCACGCTGCTTAAGCGTGGGCAGCCACTTCCGCTCACTGTGCCTTGGCAGGGTGGCTGCAGAGAATGGACGGGGTCTGGTGGCCCTGTGCTGGGACCACTCTTGTGCACCAGCATCTGCAGTCACCCCGTGAGTGGACACTATCCAAGTCAAGGGAAAGGTTGTTTTGAAAGCATATACTGTTCGGCATTTCCGGAGACGTGTCCAAGTAGTCATCGGAAGGAAGACTGATTGTTAACTCTCCCCCTCGCCCTCAGCTTATAACAACTGCAGCAACACAGGCGGCAGGTGGTGTAGACAGGAGGGAGTGAGGCCATTAGTGTGGTTAAGACTGCGGGGCCTCAAAACCCATCCTCCCTTGTACAAGGCGGGCAAGCCGAGACATGTGACCCTAGTTCTCGGTGCCTCAGTGCAGCATAAGAGCAGTGCCCTCCCACCCACAGGGCTGCTGTGCATTCAGGGAGTTAGTAGACGTCACTGCACAGTGGAATAAATATCAGGGTCGCCACAGCTCCTTCGTTCTGCCATCACACGAGTATATCATTACCCTGGGCCTGCCTCTCCCTTCCATGTCCCAGGCCTCCCTGCACCCGGCTCACGCCTTCCCAACTCCCACACCATCCTCTTACCTGGCTCCACCCCCCCGGGATCTAGGAGAGCAGGAAAACCTGCCTCTCCCTGAGTTCCAGGCATGTGTGTGCTTCTATAGTATAGAAGTAAAATAAATTCTATTGTGAGACAACGTGGGGGTGAGTGGGGAACTGTATCTTAAAGACAGAGGAGTGAGACAGATTTTATGTAGCAAGAGGAGGGCAGAAACTTTCAGGAAGATCTTTCAGGCTCTGCGGGTGAGGGTGGGGCAGGAATAGACCGAGAAATCCCACGGTTTGTGTCCAGGAGATTCCTGTTCTCATCTTTCCACAAAGAAACAACCTGGGAGATGGACCCCAAATTACTCAGTTCCACTTAGCCCAGGCACATTGGACCCAAATTAAAGCAGCTTCTGTCCTGGCCAATATGTGGCCGATCAGATGCAGCCCCTCCCACCTCACCACCCTGCTGAAATCTTCCTCAGGTGGCACCTCTGGGACCAGGGACAGAGCAGAAGCAGTGAGGCAGTAGTGCCAGCAGTGGGGAGACTCCCCCAGACCCTCTGTCTCATCTTGACCTCTGGCCACAGGCTCAGCCTGGCTCTGAACACCCTAGGGGGACAAGTGGACAGGGTTGGATGTCTCTGAGTCATAATCCCGCTGGGCTGAGGAGATGGATAAACTGGGTGTCTACTTTTCTCTTGCTTATGTCATCCCCTCAGCTGCCACCCTTCTTCTGGAAATGTCAGTCATGAGTCACTGATATGGGGCTGTGAGTTTTGAACACCCCAATGTTCTGGCTGGAGCCCACTGCCCTCATCAGTAAAATGTGGGGGAGCGGTTTTGACTTAAGGATGCATTTTGCTCTACGTTCTTCTGATCCTGCAAATCATCCTGGCCAAAGGTGAGACTTCTTACCTTGGTTTTTCTCGGGTGTATCATGGAAGTATGTTGGGCAGCTTGAGAGAGGAGACAGAGTCTTAGTCATCCAGCATCCTGGCCTTGCCCATCCAAGTGTGGACGCAAGCCTGAGGAAAGGGAGCGATGGACAGGCCAGGTTCAAGGCCCCTTCCAGGCTGGGGGATTCTCAGGTCCTTGCCGTGTCCCTAAGACCAGTCCTGACCTCATCTGGCTCAAGTTGTTTCTGGTTTGTCATTTACCCTCTCCAGAATCTGGGTCACTTCGTCCTCTTTATTGGGTTTTTCTGTCAAAATTTCCTTCTTGGAGTTTACCACCCTTCTCTCTCTCTCTCTCTCTCTCTCTCTCTCTCTCTCTCTCTCT
>NW_017732149.1:0-8044 GCF_001890085.2 Hipposideros armiger | reverse complement strand
ATGGAATTAGTGCTTTTATAAGAAAAGATACCAGCTCCCCCTCTCCCCCTCTTCTCTCTCTCTCTCTCTCTCTCTCTCTTTCTGTCTCTCTCTCCTCTTATCTCTCTCTCTCCCCGCCTCATTTTCTTCATCTCTAAGAATTCCAGGACCTTTTCCCAGTCATACTGTGTCTGAGGTCTGGAGGGCTGCTTACCTCTAGATGATATTGGTGCCCACATTTTCCCCCCTGGCCTCCCCCACCCCACGGCCTGCTCTAAGGTCACCAATAGCCTTGGTTGCCAGACCTGGGGACTTTCTCATTCCTTGCCTCACTTGGTGCCTGGCAGCCAGACCTTGCTCACACTCCCTCGAGGCCGCCCTTCCATGATGCCCTTCCCTATCTCCTGGGACTTCTTCCTCAGTCTCCAGGGGCTCCTGCCTGGCTGCCCACATGGCTGTTTCCCTGGGATTCACCCCAGGCCCATCTTCTCTTCCCTCTTCACACTCCCACCAGGTTCTCACCCAGCACTTCCATGGATGGTTTCCAAACTCATCTCCCACCCAGATTTTCTCCTGAGACCCAGCCCCACACACCCAGTGCCTCTAGGACATCTCCTCTTCTGAGCCTCTCAGGACCCTCTGACCTGATACAACAATCATGGCGTAGTGATGATAATAGCCAACAACTGAAGCTCTTACAACACTCTTGTAAGCATTTCACACTTACTAACTCAACCTTCCCAGCAACAAGAGGAGGTGCATACTTTTATTAACACCCTCACTTGGCAAATGAGGAAACTAGAGAGGCTGCAAGAGTCCAAGCTCTCCAACACTGTGTTTTGGTTTTCTCAAAACCAATGTTGGGCTAGCCCATCCCCAGCACTCTCCAGCTCAGGAACTGTCACCACTGTCCTCCCCTCAGAGACCAGTCACTTCTAGTTGATCCCCATGGCCATAGCTCATTCCACAGGCCCCTATGACCTCCCTCCTGACCGATCAGTCTCCAGCTAGTTCCCAATAAAACCATGTCCCACACAACCCCTCTTTCCATCTTTCCAAAATATAGATCTGAAGATCAATACTTCCCTCTGCCTTCAGGAAAAAATCAACATGGCTTAAGGGGGCTTCCCAAGGCGGGAGCCCACTTCCCCTTCCTCTCCTCCTCCAGGCCACTCACCTCATCTCTTGCCACTTCCCATCTCCCACTCTCTGGTTTCCATGGCCGATTGCCCCAGAGGCCTTCCTATCTCATGGCTCTTCCACAGTTGGTCTCCCTTCTGATACAGGCTCCCCTGTTGTCAGTTGCTTTCAATACTTAGCTCAGGTGTGACCTCCTCCAGGATGCCTCCCGAAAACGGGCCCCCTCCCAGCTGGGGTAAGGTCCTCTGTAGTCAGTGGGCTTCCCCTCAGAGCAAAGTCACGCTGTTTACACACTTGCCCTCTCCACGAACCCAGGAACTGGGCCTTGTGGTTTGCATTTTATCCCTCTGCTAATAGAGGGGGTGAAAAATCAGCCTCAGGTTAGGCTTGTTGAAGAAACCAGTGAATGTCCCCTTTGTGCCCCTCCAGTTGATTGACACCTCGACCCAGATTTTTTCGGGTCAGAAGTGGAGGACTCCTATCAGGGTCTCCATGAGGACCCTGACCCCACCTTGACATCGGCGCCTTCCCTCTCCCCAGGCTAACTGAAGTTTCAAGGTCAAGAGGACCCTTCAGCCAGTATGACCAGGAACTGGGAGATGCAGGGCAGGGCAGGAGGTTTGCATTCGCCGAAGCCTAGGTTGACGAAGCAAGAGAAGCAAGTCCAGTCATCTCTAGTTAGAAAGACTCCCGGAAAGGAGTGTGTGAGCTGCCTCAGTCCCCTTCTCTGCTTATTTTCGTCATATTCTCCACCCTTCACCTCTGAGTCATGCTGACAACTTCCTTCTCTGCCTCAAGCCTCTTGACCACCTCTGCTCATTTGCTTCCTTGTCATCTTGGTCCTGGTGTCCCCGAGCGGCTCAGGAGCTCGAAAGTCCATGTCTGACCATCTAGCCATGGCCACCAGCAGGACTTCCCTGCTCCTGTTGACAGGTGAGCTGGGGGCAGACAGGAAGGGGATGAGGGGGGTGGGGTCCAGGTAGGGAGGGAGCTGAGAATGCCCACGTTTGGGGCTCAGACATTAGAGGAAGGATCTAGGGTTCATCTGGAGTCTGTGTAGAGAGAGGATACCGAGAAACCACTTTGGAGGGAGTTCAGGAGATGGTGGAAGACAGGCCAGTTGTCTGGACGATCCAGAAATTTCTCAAATAGGCACAAGTTCACCTTGTGCTCTGTCCACACTGCCTCTTTCATCCCAACTTCTCCTGGTTAGGGATTAGCAGTCTGAATGACGAAGTAACCGCTTGAGCTAAAGCCGACCCCCAACTTCTCCTGGACTCTCCCTCTGAGGAGCCCATTGGTGGGCATGAGAAGGAGCATCTTTAGAGCTGGGGTGTTGCTTGGTGGAAATGGAGAATTGAAAATTGCCAGCAGGTGCTCGCTTCGGCAGCACATATACAAAAATTGGAACGATACAGAGAAGATTAGCATGGCCCCTGCGCAAGGATGACACGCAAATTCGTGAAGCGTTCTATATTTGTGTATTTCATAATAAAAAATAATTTAAAAAAAAAGAAAATTACCAGCAGGCCAGTGGGTAGAGAGCTGTCTGCGAAAGAGAGAAGCTGGGCTGGGGGAGGCCCGGGCCTGGGTGTCCAGGAGATCAGGAGATGCTGGGCATTGGGCCTGGAGGGGTGAGCGGGGGTCGGAGCTCGGGAGATAAAGGAGGAGTACAACCCTCCAACAAAGCTTCTTTCCTCACCTTGTTCCCCAAGCCTTGGTGTCCTCTGTCTGCTTCAACTTGGACACGGACAAGCTGACAATCTTCTCCATGGACAAGGCTGGGTTCGGACACAGTGTGGCCCAGTACACCGACTCCTGGTGAGGGCCCGGTGGTGACTCTTTGGCTCTCGTCAACTCCTGTCCCCGCACAGGGTCAGGCCCCTCCCTTTACTGCAAGCCTTCCTCTCCACTGTGGCAATTCGCCCAGGTTACAAAGAACTGAGCTGAATGCAGATGCTTCCTTGCCATCTCCATAACCACAGCTAACGTTTATTGAGCACCTACTAAGTGCCAGGCACTGTGCCAAGTGCTTGTGATGCGGGTACTGATTTAGGCAACCTGATGAGGTACGAATCCATCATTCCACAATTATGGAACACCTACTGTATGTCTCAGGAGCAAGGCATATGCCCAGAGAATAAAACAGATAAAAATCCCACCCATGCAGAACTTACGCTGTTATTAATCTCCACTTGATAGATGAAGAGAGTGAGGCCCAGTCTGGCTTCAGTGTTATCACACTTAACTGCAGTGCTCTGTCTCCCCAGGGTGGTGGTTGGAGCCCCCCAGGAGACAACGGCTCCCAACCAAACAGGCGGCCTCTACCGGTGTGACTACAGCACGGGCACCTGTGAGCCCATCCCCCTGCAGGGTGAGTCACTGCCCCTCCCTGGGACCCAACTCCAGGCTCTCATGCTCGGGGGGCCTGTTGGGAGAACAGGGGACCCGCTTCCCAGCTTCAGCTCTGTCTGCCAACCCGTATCCTCCAGACAGACTTCCTGACCCCTCGAAGGCCGCCCAGCCCATTGCACCCCTGCACCCCCATAGCTCCATCTATCTGTCAGGCCTCCTGTCCCCCAAGTTGAAGCGACCCCTGCACCGGTTATACACTGCCCCCTTTGGTGACCCAGAGCTGACATGCACATATCTGTCCTCCAGTCCCCAGGGAGGCTGTGAACATGTCGCTGGGCCTGTCCCTGACGGCTGCCACCAGACCCTTTCAGCTGCTGGTGAGTTGCCCTGAGTGACAGCAGCACCCGAGGGAGGGACAAAGTGGGGACCTGGGGATCCCATGGAAGGTGGGGTGCTAGGATGGGAGGGTGGGGTGGGAGCAGAAGCAGGTCCTCCCACCACCCTCTGTCCCCAGGCCTGTGGCCCTACTGTGCACCAGGCATGCCAGGAGAACGTGTACTTGAGCGGGCTCTGCTTCTTCCTGACCTCCCACTCCTGGCAGGCCCAGAGGCTGCCTTCTGCCCTGCAGGGTGAGTGTCCAGGCCACCAGGTCTTCTGACTGGGAGTGCAGCGGGGTGAGAGACCCCTCCCCTTACCAGAGTAGATAAAAAAGGGATCTGGAAAAAAATATGCTGGATGGTGTTGTGGTTTCAAACATGGGCTGGGGAGCCACTGCCTGCTTTCACGCCCACCTCCCCACCACTGTCCCGCTGCAGAATTTTTCCTATGACCTTACCCTCTCTGAGCCCCGGTTTCTTTGTCTGCCAGATGGGTACGATAACACACCCAACACTGAGAGTAACATTAGATGTCCCATGGCCGGGGTTTAGCACAGTGCCTGACACGTGGTCATGGCTCACATAGTGCCGACTGCTGTGAATTTTAGAGAGAAGGGGATTTATTTTCACCCGGTGCACCTGGGTATAAGCGGTTGGTTTGTGCAGCAGTCTGGGAAAGAGTGACGAGGGTGTAGTCAGTCTGGATGTGTGTGTGTATGATGTGTGTATCTGTGTGCAGATAGATATATGTGTGTATATGTGTATGTGCGTACATGGGTCTGTGTTTGTGTGTATGTGTATGTGTATATATGTGTGTGCATGCATGCACATGCGTATGCCTGTGCGTGAATGTGCGCACATGCATGTGCATATGTGCATGTGTGAGTATGAGTGTGTGAGTGAGTGTGTGTGAGCGTGTCTGTGCGTGTGTGCATGTGTGTGCGTGTGTGTGTGTGTGTGTGTGTGTGTGTGTGTGCAGGCTCATGTACAGGGCCTGGATCCCTGGTGCTATTGTGAATGGGAGACAAAGGGGCAGGACATTGAACTTTTCAGACCCGCCCACAGCAGGCCAAGGCCCCTCCCTGGTTTCACATTCACACTCAGGCCCCGGGGGGGAGGAGTATCTGGCCACTGAGTGGGGTGTCTTTTTCAGCATCTACTAGGCTCTAAACTTTTCCCATAGGCACCTGGGCTCCTGTGAGAACACCCAGGACACCACTCTCTCTGGTGGGAGGCCTCTGGGGCCGAAAAGGGGAAGCTGGGAGGCAGATAGCATGGGGCTTCTTCCCTGAGTGCTGAGAGAGCTTCCTTTTCTGAGGGCAGGGTCTGTGTTAAGCCAGGAGGGGAATGGGAGCCTGTATTTAAGCTGAGAACAGAACAGGGCTAGTGTGTGGCTATTGTCAGGGGTGACATGAAAAATTTAAAGAACAGTTCAGCACTGACCAATGAGGACAGTCCCTGGCCAGGGGCTGGAGCAGAGACCTTTCGTGGGTTGCAGAGATGTTGTGGGGAGAGGTATGGGGGGGCCCCATGGGAGGGCCACAGACCACTAAGGTGGAAGCTTCTGACCACCTGGATTGGAGGAACTTTCCCTTTTTTACCAGCCAGACAGGCTGCACAGGTGTGAGCAGCTAAACCACAGATGCAGCCTCTTTAGAGACTTTAGGAGACCAAAGGGCCCTGTCCTGGGCAGAGGACAGAGAAGCCCCTGGCGGGCTGAGTTCTGTCACCAGGGGGCTGAGGTCCCTCCAAGGACCAGTGCCACCTCTTTCCCCAGAGTGCCCAAGGCAGGAGCAGGACATCTTGTTCCTGATTGACGGTTCAGGCAGCATCTCCTATAACAACTTTGCCAAGATGCTGAGCTTCATCAAGGCTGTGATGAGCCAGTTCCAGAGACCCAGCGCCCAGGTGTGCGTGAGGGAGGGGGGCGAGTGCCGCCTGAGAGGCTTGCCACAGGCACGGGAAGGGGCGGGGTACGGGGGGTAGCGGGGGGTCCAGGGGCATGGTCTTAGTGCCAGCACGACGCGGCTCCCTTGTCCCAGTTCTCCCTGATGCAGTTCTCCAACAAATTCCTGGTGCACTTCACATTCAAAGAGTTCATGGACAGCTCAGACCCACTAGGCCTGCTGGATTCCGTGCACCAGCTGAAGGGGAACACTCACACGGCCTCAGCCATCTCGTTAGCCATGTGAGTCCTTCCCCAGAGCATCCTGTCCTCCGCCCCCCGCTGGGCCTCATCTGTCTCAATGAGAGAGGGACAGGTCCCACCCAGTGTGTCCTCATCAATCTGGGGGCCTCTGGGTGGGACCAGGGCCTCCCAGCAGAAGAGGCACCTCCTCATTCTCGTACCACATCAGTTGGGTCAGGGGCTGGCGACAGCTCTGTTCAGGGGTCCCCTGGACTCTCTTCTTTTCTGACAGAAACCAGCTGTTCAGTGCCTCAAGAGGCGCCCGAAAGGATGCCTCAAAGATTCTCATCATCATCACCGATGGGCAGAAGACAGGGGACCGCCTGAGTTACCAGGATGTCATCCCCATGGCTGAGGCAGCAGGCATCCTCCGTTATGCAGTCGGGGTAGGGTGTGGGTGCCCTCCCCGGGCACCCTCTTGCTTCAGCAATTTCCTCTTGGAGGACACAACCCAGCTCTCTGAGTGCCTACTGACTTCGGGGTGACAGCGCTGCTTAGCCTGGGGACCCCGACCCTTTTCCTTCCTCAGCCTCAGTGTTCTCCCCACCCACTGGGTGTAATAATATGGACCGTGCAGTGGTATGGGAAGATAGCAGCCCATGGCAGGCATGTTTAGTTTGTGATTATTTTCACTGAGTTGGTCTTTGTGGCACAGGTGGGATCGGCGTTTCAAAACAGAGATTCCTGGAAAGAATTAAATGACATCGCATCGAGGCCCTCCCATGAATATATATTTAAAGTGGAGAACTTCGATGTTTTGAGAGACATTCAAAACCAACTGAAAGAGAAGATCTTTGCCATTGAGGGTAAGTCGGAGATGGAACTACTCGCTTCAGAAACCCTCCCTCATAAGCGCTTTTCCTTCTAGAGACTGGACCCATGTGTGGGCAGCAACCCCTCCCTTACTTTGGGTATTAGTCCCCAACACAAGATCCTCTTAAAGCTGAAGTGCATCTCCCACCCAGGACCCAGGTGTCATGGCTTCCCCTAGGTACACAAACCTCAAGAAGCAGTTCCTTCGAATTGGAGATGTCCCAGGAGGGCTTCAGCGCAGTGCTCATACCTGTGAGTGGGGTCCCCTTCAGCCGCCTGGGGGAGGAGGGCAAGCAGGGAGGTGGGAGGGTGAGGGTGGGTGGCAGGTGAGTAGGAGGAGTCGACAGCAGGATTGCCCTGGAACTGCCGTCCTCTCCTCTCCCCGCTGCTCAGCCCAGAATCCTTTCTTCCCAGGATGGACCAGTTTTGGGGGCTGTGGGGAGCTTCGACTGGTCTGGAGGAGCCTTCCTGTACCCCCCAAATACGAGCCCCACCTTCATCAACATGTCTCAGGAGAATGAGGACATGAGGGACTCTTACCTGGGTGAGAAAAGGCGTTGGTTGTGAGGACAGGTGGGAGAGGAGCTGCCTGGGAGGGGTGGGAGCTGCGGGGCGTGCGGGGAGCCTTTGTGCTGAGGCCTGGCCCCCTCAGGTTACTCCACTGAGCTGGCGCTTTGGAAGGGGGTACAGAGCCTGGTCCTAGGGGCCCCCCGCCATCAGCACACCGGGAAGGTTGTCATCTTCATCCAGGAGTCCAGGCAATGGAGGCCGAAGGCTGAAGTCACAGGGACCCAGGTGGGGTGTGGAGGGAGCCAGAGTGGAACATGAGGGGAGCAAGGTCTCCAGGGGTGGAGAGGGGGGAGAGGAAGGGATTTGGGGCTCATAGGGGGAGGTCCTGCTGCCTGGCTCCCCAGGCAGGACCTGGCCCAGAAGGGGTGCCTCTGGCAGAGGCAGGCAGGGTGACTTTAGGCTCTGTCCTCCAGATCGGCTCCTACTTCGGGGCCTCCCTCTGCTCCGTGGACGTGGACAGAGACGGCAGCTCCGACCTGGTCCTCATCGGGGCTCCCCATTACTATGATTCAACTCGGGGGGGCCAGGTGTCAGTGTGCCCCTTACCCCGGAGGGTGAGTGGCTGATGGGACCTGGCCTGGGTGGGGCTGGGCTGTGGGGTGGAGGGGTTGCCTGAGTTGGG
>NW_017738846.1:0-1007 GCF_001890085.2 Hipposideros armiger | reverse complement strand
AACAGTGTTGGGGAATTGGGGAAGGGGAACATTGCGTTTTTCCAGGACCATCAGCTCCAAGTCAAGTTGTTGTCCTTCAATCTTAGTTGTGGAGGGTACAAGCTCAGCTCCAAGTCCAGTCACCACTTTCAATAGTCATGTGGAGGAGGGGGGAGGCAGCCCACTATCCCATGTGGGAGTCAAACCAGCAACCTTGTTGCACACTGAGCCATCCAGCCTCATGTCAGCAGCTGGCAGCTGCTCAGCTCAAGGTGCTGTGTTCAATCTTAGTTGCGGGGCACGCAGCCCACTGTCCCATACTGGTGTCAAACCAGCAACCTTGCTGCTAAGAGCACATGCTCTCACCAGCTCAGCAGCAGCTCAGCTCAGGCATAGCTCACTGGCCCATGTGGGAATCGAACCGGTGACCCTGTTGCTGAGAGCTTGCACTCTCAACCAACTGAGCTACTCACCCGGCCCTTTATTATTATTATGATTAATTTCAGGTGTATAAAGCAACATAATGATTAGACATTTATGCTCCTCACAAAATGATAACCCTCCTTCCAGTCTATTACCCCATCTGACCTTGGATATAGCTATTATTATACCATTGACTATATTTTCTATGCTGTACTTTACATCCTGTGAATGAATATATATATTTGACATTCAATATTATTCTACATCAGCTTCAGGTGTACAGCACAGTGGTCAGGCATCTAAACAATTGATAAAGTGATCCCCCAACAAGTCCAGTACCCATATGACACCCTACATATCTATAAACATTACTGATTATACTTCCCATACTGTATTTTCACATCCCTGTCGCTATTTTGTGACAACCAATTTATACTTTCTAATTCCTTTACCTTCTCCCCAACCCCTAACCTCCCTCCCATCTAGCAACCATCAATTTTTTTCTGTAGCTCTGAGTCTATTTCTGTTTTGTTTACTCATTTATTCTGTTCTTTAGATTCCACATATAAGTGAGATCATGTGGTATTTGTCTTTCTCAGTCTGAC
>NW_017738845.1:0-1007 GCF_001890085.2 Hipposideros armiger | reverse complement strand
GGGGGGGGGGGTACCTCTCCCACACACCTCAATCCTGCAGGAACCACAAAGGGAGTGCGCGTCCTTGTCCCCTATTGCTGCTTCCAGAACAAAAACACTAGCTTGAGTCTCTTTATCTTCAGTCTCTATCTAACTCCCCATTGTCGCCTTGTACCGACTGGCCCCCAGAACACATGAGGATCACCTGGAAATTCGTTGCCTCAACCAGGGACGAGAAAAGGTGGCCCGGGAAGTCAGTTTCATGGACAACGTGCCAAGATTTGAGGCCAGGGGATTGTTTCCTTTCCCACTTCTATGACAATGAAAGACCTTTCACTTCTAAAGGTTAGTTTCTCGCTCAGCTGGACATCTGGCTCCCAGGGCAAAGGCAGGGACGTTAGAGGCAAAGGAGACCGTGTCCACCAAGGCCTCCCTTTGCTAGAACGCAGAAGGCAGAGGTCCACCCCCGCTTGGCCGCAAACCTGTGTCCTCCTGGGAGAATACAGTCATCTGCCTCAGGGAAAACAGGCAGGGTCATCTAGAGCCTCCTCTCCAGACTGAGGCTCTGTGATGTCCCTAGTGCCACCTGAGTGCTGGTGTCCTCCCAGAGTGGCATCAGTTCTCATGAGAAGTGTCTCTTCTCAGTCTCTTACCCCCACTTGACATTGAACTCCCAGGGGCACCAGTCCCTGTCACATCTGTGGCCCCAAGACCCAAGCCTGTGTTCCACACATCCTAGATGCTCGACAAAAGGAGTCTGAATGGAAGGACCCATGACGCCCAGGAGAAGGAGTGAGTGAAGACAAAGTCAAGAGCTAGAACCAAGGAATCAGAGATGGTCCTGGCTTTCACTGAGGTGCCTTCCTTTTTAAAAAAGAAAACCAGGGATGGATCCAATGCACGTGTGATTTTAGGAAATGGTAAAGTTGGCCTCTCAAGTCGGTGGGAAAAGACAACCTATTCTACAGGTGATACTGAGACAACTGGGCAGCCATCCTGTGTGTGTGTGTGTGTGTGTGTGTGTGTGT
>NW_017738844.1:0-1007 GCF_001890085.2 Hipposideros armiger | reverse complement strand
CACAGAAACGCAGGTGGTAGTAGTTTACCCACAGAAATTTAACCAGCACCCTCCCAAGTTCCGCTTGTTACAAATGGAGCTTTTTCCATCGTCTAGACAAGATGCCACTCTCTCCTTCGATCATCTCAGAAATTTCTGATTTTTAAAAACAAAGCAAGGCAAAAAAGACAACACTGTCTCCAGATGGCCACTGTAGCAGAGCACATATGGTGCCTGGGAGGAGAGAGAGGACCTTGGGCTCCATGTGAAAAAGGAGGGGAGGCGCAGGGTCAGAGACGTGACGTCACCGGTCACGTGCCGCAGCGCCGGAGGCCAACATATTCTCTTGCTTGGTGTCCTTTCCGCCTCGCCGCAGTCCTTACTACTCCATTCCCTGAGCACCCAATGAGGCATCCCTGCCTAACAGCTGAGGGTGAAACTATTTCATTAACTCCGCTGCCCATGGAAAATAAAGCAATGGAAGAGAGATGGGGCCACAGAACGGGAGGCTGAGGCAGAGACAAGGGCCCTGGAGTCAGTCCAAAAGGAATGAAAGAAGAGAAAGGAAGGAATGGAGGAGTGGAGGGGGGCGAGGGTGGAAGGATGGGAGGAGGGATGATCAGCAGGGGTGTGGACAGAACGAACCTTGGCATACAACGGTAGCCAGGCTCCGAGTTTAGCCCCATGATGCTAATTTTATGTGTCAATTTGGCTAGTCCATGGTACCCAGATATTTGGTCAAACATTACTCTAGATGTTGCTGTGAAGGTGTTTCTTTGGATGAGATAAACATTTAAATCAATAGACTTTGAATAAAGCAGGTTGCTCTCCATAACTTGGGTGGGCCTCATCTAAGCAGTTGAAGGCCTTAATAGCTTTTGCTTGGAAAACCCAAGCAAGGGGAAATTCTCCCAGCAGATGCAAACTACATTTCTTCCCTGGGTCTCCACTTTACTGGCCTACCACACAGATTTTTAGACTTATCAGCCTTCACAATTGTGTGCGTCAATTCCTTAAAATAAATCCAT
>NW_017738843.1:0-962 GCF_001890085.2 Hipposideros armiger | reverse complement strand
AACATACTTGGAGGTTGGCTTCAGACCACAGCAGAATACCACCCATTTAGCCCCAGAAGTGGCATACCCAAAGGGCAATCTAAACAGGCACTAGAGCCTGCTAGGGCGAATGCTAATCCATGGTGTAAGCCCCCTGCACAGCAGCCCACAAGCTGTGGATGTAGCCAAACTCCACATCCAGTCAGCTTGAGGGTCAGTCCCATACACTGACATGCCAATAGCAACCAAGGCTCAACTATAACAGGAGGGCATGCAAAACCCACACAAGGGACACTCCTGGAGCACCTGGAACTGGTGACTAGAGAGACTGTGCCACTGGGCCCACCAGGGCAACTACCACATAAGGCCACCTGGCCAACACTGGGCGACATAGCAGATCTACCTAATACATAAAAAGAAACAGAGAGGCAGCTGAAATTTAGAAACAAAGAAATATATCCCAAATGAAAGAACAGGAGAAAACTCCACTCCAGAAAAAGAACTAAACAAAGTGGAGGCAAGCAAACTAGCAGATACAGAGTTCAAAACAATGGTTATAAGGATGCTCAAGGAATAGTAAGAACTTCAATAAAGAGATAGAAAGCATAAAAAAGAACCAGTCAGAAGTGAAGAATACAATAACTGAAATGAGGAATGTACTAGAAGGAATCACCAGGAGACTAGATGAAGCAGAAGATTGAATCAGCGATTTGAAAGACAAGGTAGCAGAAAACACCCAATCAGAACAGCAAAAAGAAAAAAAAAATTCAAAAAAATGAGGTTAGATTAAGAGACCTCTAGGACAACATCAGGAGTAATAACATTCACATCATTGGGGTACCAGAAGGAGAAGAGAGAAAGCAACGGGTTGAGAACCTATTTGAAGAAATCATGACTAAAAACTTTCCTAACCTAGCAAAGGAAATAGACATACAAGTTCAGGAAGCACAGAAAGGCCCAAACAAGATGAACCCAAACAGGCC
>NW_017738842.1:0-887 GCF_001890085.2 Hipposideros armiger | reverse complement strand
TTAATCAAGAAAAAATATTTTTGAAACATTGAAAAAACGGGACGTTTTGAACATTCAGGGAATATTTAGAAATAACGCTGAAGTCAGTTTCTAATTGTTGTGTTTTCAATTGTTTTTCTTCATTTCAGAAAAACCTACAGAATGCAGGAAGAGGAAAGGATTTGGTTCTTTCTGGAAGAGGCTATGGAAGGCTCTGAAGCTTCCTTTCTGCTGCTGTTTCCACTGCAGTTCTGTGGATGTTGTGGAGCCTTTTGTCCCTCCATCAGATCTGGAGTCTGAGATTGATCCTGAGCCGTCATCACCTGCACCAGATCACTCCGGCGTCAAGCCATATAATGGTAAATCACCAGTCATTATTTCTCCAACATTATTTTAAACAGTATTGTCATCTTATTTTCCACTAAAAATATCTTAAGGCTCGTTTTCACAGAATATTAATATTATTTTCTCGACACAACCAGCACTGATATTCTTTTAAATAAAACAATGGATCTAGCAAGCTCATATATTTCTGTTCGTTTTTCAGAGTCCTTTGAGTCTCTCTACTACGTGGGAAAGATGATCGGATCCGGAACATTTGGCAGTGTGTTCGAGGGAACACGCAAATTTGATGGCAAAAAGGTAAATCTTACTGAATTGTACAAACATTTTGCTCTAGCATGCATCAAAACATATTTAAAAAACAATTATAGATGATTTAATACTTAGTTGAAGAATTGAATACTGTTACTGTTATCGAAAGTTTTTACTTTATTCTCTTTTTTTTTGCAGGTTGCCATCAAACGGATGCGCAAGTTTGACAACTTTCTTTATCTTGATATCGTAAGTTGGCCAAAACCTGAATATGTATTTAGTTGTTTAAGTGCAGATTACTGTAGTTAATACAC
>NW_017738841.1:0-1007 GCF_001890085.2 Hipposideros armiger | reverse complement strand
TGGCTTTCTTACTACATGTATCTACCAGTATCCCCGGGGAGAGAGGCATCCAAAAGGACACCTACTGCTGCTGGTGAGAGGGCTACAACCTGCAGGCCAGGGTATCTCTCTGTCACTGGTTAGGGAGTTGGAAGACTCCAGAAATAGTTCACCTTCTGGTGCACGGTGGATGTCTGTGAAATGCCAGTCTTAGTTGGATTCTGCTGTAGGGAGAGTGAACTGCCAAAGGCTCGACTGGATATTCTGCCGTTGGGTCCCCATGTCTAGTTGGCATTCTTCTGTCGGGTGGATAATAGGGAGACACTCGCCTTGGATCACCTTCTGCCACTGAGGGGACACCTAGAAGACATGGGGCCTGCTGGAGTCAACTGTGCAGGCGGCGAGGCACACCTGTGGTTGGCCTGAGAAGGATATGGGGTGGGTCAGTCCTCTTAGCATCACTTACAGGTGCTGCTTTGGGGAAAGAGAACCTGCTGTTTCCTTAGTAATGGCGTGGGGAGTAGCTGGTCCTGCCCACCACGGCCGGGACTAAATGGTACAACTGCAGTACACACATGGGCATCTTCGATAGCACGAGCGACTCAAGGTCTGGGTGAGTCTTTGAAATGTTAAAATGCAGCACAGTATTTTGTAGGCATAGCTGTAACAGGAGGAGCTTGACAGGAACCCAAGGGGATATATCTAGCCAACTGTAAAGAAGAAATCAACACGTAATTAATGAAATAGTGTATATAAGCAGTGGTTATGCCTCCGTTCAGAGGAGGCAGAGCTTTGAATGTGAACCCCCTGCCTCCTTTACTTGCTCCAAAAAATAAAACTGCCTATCGAGAGCACCATTGCATTCTTAAATAGAATACCCCTTGGGCTCCGTAGCAAAGCTGGCAACTCAGAAGGGACTCTCGTAAAGGGACTGCCTCTCGGCCTCTTCTGGATGCTTGGCAAGGTTGTCAGCAGCAGCAGGTCCTCCTGAGCTTACTGCCTGTGTCCCCAATGGACAGAGGACCTGT
>NW_017738840.1:0-997 GCF_001890085.2 Hipposideros armiger | reverse complement strand
TTTTTTTTTACAATTATGGGTGATGGTGAGTGTTAGTCTGTGTGTGTTTGGGAACAGGAAAAGGTAGGGAGGGACAAAATAAATGAACCAATAGAGCAGAATTACCACTAATTACTTTAGCTCTGTGATGTTCAATACAATAGTTTCTAGCCAGATGTGTCTATTTTAATTTAAATGAAGTAAAATTAAAATTTTAGTTTACTCATGATAGCTATATTTTCCATGCTCAATAGCCACAAGTGGCCAGTGGTTACCATACTGAACAGGGCAGAATATTTCTATCACTGCAGAAATTTCTACTGGACAGTGCTACTCTAGCTAAACTAAATTCCATACCATAAATGGATAGTTAGCTATGGAGACATAAACTGAGACAAAATTAAGTCCTAGGTTTTTGCACACTTGATACATCTGCAAGTAAATCAAATAAAATCATTTTTATAAAATTAGTAGTGTCATGCTTAATTGTAAACAGTCAAATTCTTCAAGCAGATATCTGTAAGCTTTTTATGGAAAACACTTGACATTACAGATTCAGAGGTTAATTCTCCCATCAGTGCATGCATAAATCTTCTATAAATGTTAATGGAAGAATGTTAATGACAGTTACTCTAAGATCAACATAAGAACAGTTTCTGTACTATGGAAAACTATTTTCTCTCCATTCTGATCTACTTAACTTAAAATTATGCTTAGCATTTGCATAACTTTAAGGTCTGATTTATAATTAAATAAAATCCCTTGTTAATGGCTTAATCCTAAATCTATTTTTCTTTTGTAGTCCAAAATTTGGAGCAGTGTAGGGTAAACTGAGATGTTCTAAAAATGCATTCAACAGTTTAATAATTCCACTTAAATTTCATTTGTTTAATTATCTTTCTGGTTTTCATTCTCTATAATGAATAAGGTTAGCTATACAAAACATTCCTCATAGAAAGCAAAGCTCTTTCTCTACAAAATGGGGTCCACATGGGTGATGAGAAATGTTGCCTTTCTC
>NW_017738839.1:0-1008 GCF_001890085.2 Hipposideros armiger | reverse complement strand
CTTTGCACATTAATAGAAACATCTGTTGGATCCTGATCTCTGCACTCTGTGTTCTTCAAAACAGGTGCTTAATTTTCCTGTGCTAATAACTGTGTAAATTGTAACATAATATCATCTTCATGAGAAATACTGTTCTTTCCTTCCCTTTTAACAAATATTTGTTAAACTCCTTTTTTAAAAGCCATATATTAAGACTGCGTATTAATCATTAAGCTCATGGTAGCTGAGTGGTCAATATCACTTTCATAAAAATAAAGAGCACAATGGGAATTTGAATCCTATATTGGGTATTATTAATTTAATAACACCTGGCAGTGTTAAGCATAAATGAATTTGTCCTTGGTTTCTTATAAAACCTGAAATCATTGATTAACATAAGATGAATAAATCTTGTTCTTTAAATTTACTCAGGCTCAGGCACATCATTTAACTCTTTGGAAGCATATTTTTCTCATATATATAAAGGGGGAATAACATTATTTATCTCCTGCAGTTGCTTAATATTTTAATAAATAGTAATGATATATAATTTATTAACTTCATTAATGTGTTCACCATTTCCTTTGGTGACATCTGAACAGATTTTTGCAGTTGCTTGGCAGTTAGTCTAACAGAGGATCACAATGAACAATAAGGAAAGCTTAGGCCAGGCATAGAGAAGAGACAGACACATGTAAAAAGCATGGTGTCCTAGGAATCTTATAGCATTGAGCTTAGGGTGAGACGTGGTCAAAGCTGAGTCTGGAGAGTCTGGTAGAGCCTGGGCCTGAATGAATTTTGCATCATCCTGAAAGCCATGAAGAGTCACAAAACTATCTTACAAGAAAAATCACTTAAGACCTGCATTTCAGTAAGATCCCTCTCAGAGCAGTGAGCAGAAGGTATCAGAGGGACTGTTGCCCTTGTCTAGTCGAGAGCAATGAAGCCCTTGACTAATGAGCCCTTGATGAGCCCATTGATGATTCCACCAGGGAAGGTGGCGGTGAAGAGAGAGAGTGAATGACAAAA
>NW_017738838.1:0-1002 GCF_001890085.2 Hipposideros armiger | reverse complement strand
AAAGTTAATAGAAAGCTCTTCCTCTAGACATCTTTGCAGGTGAATCTGCGTTCTATGCTCCAAATTAGATTCTCCTCAATTTCCTTGTCTCTTCTGAGGATATTACCATTTTTTCAATTACTTTCACTCAAAACCTTGAAGTTCTCTGTGACAGCTCTCTCCTTTTCTCACTATGTCAAAAATTTTAAAAATGCTCGCTGTTCCCCCAACAGCATCTACATCCAGGCCTGCCATGACTCATTTTTATCTACTCAGTAGGCCATTTGACTGAGCTTCAGGAATATTGATTGCCCCTGCCCCCAACCCATCTCTAATTATGACACCAAATAAGCATCTCTCAAGCAGCACGCCGTGGCTCTACTGCAAAATCTAAATTGTGCCTCTTTATCATTGAAGTCAGGGTTCTCCTTGCAAAGGTCTCCACACTCTTTATTCGCCCTGTTTTCCATCTTGTTTCCCAATGTTAAGCTCCTACTCTGATAGGGCCAGTATCGTTCTTTCTCCTTGAATTCAGTGATTTTTCTTTTTCATTAAACCCTTTTTGTCCTCAAAGCCCTGGTTCTATTTCATCTTACATTAGACACTTACTCAACTAGCCTGGTTTTCAACAGTCTCTTATATCTGTCCGTTCCTGCAGTAACCCCAGGTTTACTCTCAGTAGCCACTAAGTTGAATCTGTAAGACAGTGTTGGTATCACACACTGAGAAGGTTGCCTGAGCACACAGTATAACCTGGAGCCTGCTGGTCTCACGCCCTGATACCTCACACCTGGTGACCTGCCTCTCTGGCCCCACCCCGTGTACCTTCCTGTCACTAAATCTGACCACATACAAAAATGAAATACGTTTTGGTTCTTCCTCTGATTCCTGCTTCTGTTTCTAATGTAGAAGCACAATCTTTCCTTAAAACTACCTGATATATTATCTTGGGCATAAAGTCTCAATAGGAGGGTATGAATGTTTTCCTGTGACCCAAATGGGCTGAAGTCTGTAAAACAGACA
>NW_017738837.1:0-1008 GCF_001890085.2 Hipposideros armiger | reverse complement strand
TATAATGATGATAGGAAGCACAAGATTTTGGGAAGGGCAAATGAAAGAATGTAGGTAAATTGTCAAGCAAAGTTTCTGGCATACAGAGATGGATGCGGGACTATATAATGATGGATCAGACTGACACCGCCTGACCAATTTTAACGTTGCTAAAAGTGAAATAAACAGATATCATGTGC
The DNA here is from genome assembly GCF_001890085.2 of Hipposideros armiger. Taxonomy (NCBI): domain Eukaryota; kingdom Metazoa; phylum Chordata; class Mammalia; order Chiroptera; family Hipposideridae; genus Hipposideros; species Hipposideros armiger. The sequence goes on along the minus strand of NW_017738837.1, from coordinate 829 downwards.
CTCCCATTGTGATGTAAAAGAAAGACTACTATGTCACTTGGGAAGTATCCCTCCCCTTTCCCCTCAAAAAGCAACTCAAATCTAATCAAGCTTCTATAATAACTACTACATTACAGAAAGTATGTGGAATAGAGGAAACTATTAATCAATATTTAAGGATAAAGTGAGCCCCCTTAAAATAGAATGCAGGGAATTTTACAGGTCAAATGATCTGATTTCTTCAACACAGCAATGACATAGGGGAGAAAAAAGATGGAACCGTTATAGATTAAAAGAGACTTAAGAACCATATCAGTCAAATGTACTGTGTGGACTTCAGTGGGATCCTGATTCAAACAAACCAACTCTAAAAAATATTTTTGAGACAATGGGGGAGAATTAAATAGACTATTATATGATATAATAAATTATTGTTAATTTTATTGGTTATCATACAGATGTTGAAGTTATGTTTAAAAATATTTACATGTTAGCAATGCCTACTGAAGTATTTATGGGTGAAATGATATAATATGGGACTTCTTTTAAAATACTCCAGAAAAACAATAATAGCATCAACAAAAAATGGTGAGAGGGATAGATGTAACAAGGACAACAGGATATCGATAATGACTAAAGATGTGTAAGAGACATACAGAATTTATTATACTAGTCTATCTACTATGGTATGTTTGAAATGTTCAGGACAGAAACAGATTTTTTTCAAAGAGAATCGTCACAATTATTTCCTCCCCCCTAACTGAAACTGATCAAATGATAGGAGTCTTTGTTAGGAATAATAATATAATAAGCATATCAATCAAATTTCTTTTAAATTTGCTTGAAAATT
>NW_017732148.1:648848-656163 GCF_001890085.2 Hipposideros armiger | reverse complement strand
AGACCCTAAACAATTTAAATTGTGTTAATACAATTTAAACCGACCAGTGATACCTATACAAGGTGTCCATTAGACAAAGGGTTGGCATTTTGACATCAGTTAAAGATGAACTATGGAGATAAAAGCTTAGATGTTTACAAATGTCTATTCTGCACTTTGGAGAATTTTTTTTTCTGAAGTCATTTAGTGCATCAGGAAAAAGAGCAGTATTTTATGGATTTTATTAGCTAAGCTTCAGCATTTAGCATATGTTCATCTTTAAATGTGACTTTAATACATATTTTTTATGTTTTTCTATATTTTTGGTTTTAGTCAAAGCAGTCCTTAAGAAGAGGGAGTATGGCCCAAAGTACACTCAGAATAATTTCATCACTGGCGTCAGAGCAATGAACGAGTTCTGCCTTAAATCCAGGTACAGTAATTCTTTACAAAAATGTGGTACTTTATCTAATCTAAATAACCATTTATTTTATTTCTTAGAATGTGTTACCTGCTACTATCCATGTGGAAACTTTCTCGTGGCTTCTTCCAAATGGAAGAAATATATATATATATGTACACACACACACACACACACACACACACACACACACACACACACACACGTATATATATTTTGTTTGTTTTATTTTTGTTTATAAACAAAAGAAATGTGTTTCTCACAATTCTGGAAGCCAGAAGCCCAAGATCCAAGGTATCAGCAGTTTTGTTGTCTGGTGAGGACCTGCTTCCTGTTTAATAAACAACCATCTTCTCACTGTGGACTCATATGGCTAAAGGAAGAAATATTTTTATTCAGTTGAAAAAAATGTAAAAATGTTTGCTTATTAAATTGAATTTTGCTCTAGCATGAGCAATTTCAGTCTTTCTGGGCTTCTTAAATTAAAAAAGGCAAGTTTTTCAAAACCTCTCTCTGTATTACACAAGATTTTAGGAGTTTTGTTAGGCTCACATGTGGCAGAATTATCAATAATATTATTTGCATATTTTTATGTTTGACTTTTTTAGTTTAGATTTTTGGGCTAGCAGAATTGAGTAGTGCTTAATTTAGTTTGTACATTTATGTTTATATTCCATATGTGGTTTCTGTTAAGTATAAATTACTTCTTTCTGGTATCTTTTATTAATTTTCTTGTAATCGTAGAGATTTATTGAAACTATATTGTCACATATTTAAAAAGTTTCCTTCCCTTTATGTGTTTACCCAGAAAAGCCATACTTACGTGGAAGCCTTCTTGGGTTTTTAGACATATCAGATATGATCGACCCTTGGTTTCCCTCCCTCATGGTCACCTCCTTTGTGGTATAATATCAAGAAGTAAGGAATCCTATAATCAGTTTTATAACTTATGTAATTACTAAAACAGTAATTATAGCATTGATATAAAGCTACTATATTCTATTTTACGTAGAGTATTTCATTTAGTTCTCACAAAATTCTTGTGAATTAAGTTCCTTAGATGTTCCTGTCTCCACATTTATAGGTCAGGAAGCATAGTAAATATGTCAGTGATGGCCTAGCTCATTTAGTAATTCAGTGACAGAGAGAAAACTTGAATAATCTTTTAATACCTGGTCCAAACTTTTTTTCTAACATGTGATAGTTGGTTGTTGACTTTTTTAAATTCCAGGCTTAATTTCTAGAACTTAGTAACATTCCCTAGTTACCACATTTTTATTTATAGGTCTTTTCATCACTGTTACAGAATTTTCTTAGGACCACCAATAATCAAATATTGTATGACTGTTTAGCGGAGACTTGATGAATATATAAACTTTTCAGAATTGAAGGAAAGGGAAAAATTGTTAAATAGCAGGAATTGACATATAATCGTTGTGACTTGATACCTTTGAACGGTATTAACACTTACTATTAATCTGGATGTAAATAAATAGGACTGTAAAATTTAAATTTAAATTCTTAAATAGAGAGATGATACCCTAATCCATGTTCTTTCCAGTTTTCACTTTTTTTTCTGTACATCAGACGTTGTAGTGGCATGTCCATAGCAGATAAAATGTAAGCACTTATGAAGAAATTTAATCTCTACGTATTATGTTATGGTATCTATATTAGCATCAAGAATAATTTTTTTTCACTGTCTCTAGAACAACTTTTGTGGTCAAAATGCAATCTTTATAAACTGATCTTCAAAAGCTGTATAGATCTGTAGTCTTTTAAGAAAAGGGTTAATGTGTAGTGGCTTTTATCTGCTCTTAATAATCCTTTTAAGTACATAACTCGTATGAACCTTTTCTGAATAAATTCAACATGTTTCGTTCTTCAGTGATCTGGAACAACTTCGAAAAATCAGACAACGAAGTCCCCATGAAGATACTGAGTCCTTTACTGTATACTTGAGATCAGATGTGGAAGCAAAGTAAGAACTAGGTTTTTTAGAATAAAAGTGCAAGTTGAATTTGGGATTAATAAAAACACATTTCAAAGAGACCTAGAATTTTTTAAATGACATTTAAAAAATAGAATATTTTTTATTTGCAAATTTGTTTATCTGGGAGTTAACTTTTGTACTGTGTAGTACTTAACTAAAAATATATCCTAATTTATATAAAAAACTTGGTGTTGAATTTACTCTTTTGTTTAGATTTAGTTTAGAAAAGTTCCTTAAGTGCTTTGTATTTTTCCTAAAGGACCTTGTGCTTTGTTGTAAGATTGTCATATAGTTATATGGTAATTCTAGATTTAAATATGATTAAAATGAAGTCATTAAAATTGTTCATATTCTTGGCCATGTGTTTATGCACAGATCTTTGGAAGTTTGGGGGAGCCTTGAAGCTCTTGCCAGAGAGAAAAAACTGCGTAAGGAAGCAGAAATAGAGTACAGAGAAAGTAAGTATATTCAAGTTAAAGTTGAGTTAATTGGAAAGTACAGGCATACTTCAGAGACACTACAGTTTCAGTTTCAGACCACCACAATAAAGCGAGTATTGCAATAAAATGAGTTACAGTGTTTTTGCTGGTGTAAAGGCTTGCCTTCAATTTGTAAAAAACACATCTGTGAAGCGCAATAAAACGAGGTATGCCTCTAATTTGTAGGTAAGTATTGTGCGTATAATTATGTGCTCCCTGGTGGTTGCATACCTTTTGGCTTTGGCTCTGTGATTCTAGCATATAGCAATCTCCATTTTGGGATTCATTTATTTTAAAAAACAATATCTATTGGTTGTTTTCTCCTCTAGTTTTTAAAAAATGTTCAGAGGAAGTGAAGCTAGTTTGTGGTTTTCATAAGACATGAATACTAAAACCAGTGGTTTGATTTAAAGATTATACTTATTCTAAAAGTGACAGAAAAGCCTGTTAATTCAGTTACCACATTTTTACTTTCATTCATTCAGCAGCTATTTATCGAACATCTATGAACTAGAAGCAGTGCTTGGTGCTTGAGATTTAGATGCAAATAAGACTCTCATGGAATTTAATAATCCAATGGTTTAGTGACAAAGCCACCTTAATAGAATTAGGATTTATGTAATGTGAAATAGGTTTCAGATAGTTCTTTGATTTATATATGTATGTATTAATAACAAAAGTGGTACATACTTGTGATTTTAGAAAGGATGCAAAAATATAAAGAATTAAAAATCTTTTTTCATTTCATTTTCTTTGTAGAGGTAACTGTTGTTGACAGCTTAATGTATATCCTTCCAGAATATTTCTGATGCATTTTCAAATTTATATACCCAGATTTTGCACTTAAACGTAAATTGGATGACACTATACATATTGTTTTGCATTTTGCTCTTTATACCTAGCAGTGTAATCATAAACATCTTTCCATGTCTACAAATAGAAATCTACTTCTACCTCATTCTTTTTAACAGCTGCATAGTATTCTGTTTTATGAAGTAGCAAGTTATGTTCTCCAATTTTTTTTATCATTACAAAGAATACATTAGTTAATGACCTCATACTTTTTCTTTTTAAACATGTATTACTGTTATTGTGAATATTTGTGTAGGATAAAATGTTAATGGTAGAATTTCAGGTTTAAAGGACATAGGTATTTTAAAACTTGATGCATCCTGAAGAATTATTCTCTAAAGGGAATATGGTACCAATTTACATTTATGCTCAGAGTGTATGTTTCTTCACACCCTTGACAATGCTGTATATTAACAATGTTTTCATTTTTTGTGTGTATTTCATGGGTAACAGATGGTACCTTGAATTTAATTTTGAATTTCTCTGATTACTACTGAAGTTGGTTATTTTTAATATGTTTATTGTTTTTTCTTACTTCTTCTGTAATAATTTTTATATCCATTACTCACTCATCTATTAGATTGTGTGTCTTTTAAGTTGATGTTCATGAGTTTTTGGTGGACTTTTAACATTTAGTTTTATATGTTCTAAGTATTTCCTAACATTTTTCTTCAAATTTTATTTTGTTTACCCCCCCCTTGCAGTGGAGAAATTTCAAATATATTCAGAAGTACAGAGGAAAGTATAATAATTCCCTCAAATACCTTTAGGGATGCAGCTTTATGATTATCAACACCTGACCAACCTTGTTTCATCTATATCCCCCTCACTAACCCTCACTCAACTGAATTTACTTCCAAACCAGTCCAGGAATTACATCATTTTATCTGTAAATATTTTAGTGTATATCTCTAAAATAACAGGTGTTTGTTTTAGTTAGTTCATGTGATGTTGATGGTTGAACTGTTTTAGAAAAGTTCACTGTCCACTGCCTGTAGTAGCCTGTCAGCCTTAATAATCGTCTCAGTTGTTCCTTGGTTGAAGGTCTAGGATGTTCTTATATAGCTTTAATTCTAGCAAAGAAAGTGAGAGACTTCTGCTGACGATTCCTTTGCTTGACAAAATCAAAAACATTATGTCTCTTTTAGCTGTAATATTAAGTTACCTGCATACTGAATACGTATAGATTTCCTTGCAAAATCCAAGTCCTTTAAATCATTGGTTTAACATTTGAAAAATATGAAGGAGAGTCACGGAATCCTAGTATCTAAGCTGTTTTGGCCTCGCCGAAGAAGCAAACAGTTGTTGATTATATCCACAGATACGCTAAAGAGAGCTGCCCTTAAATCCACAGGAGTGAAATGTTTGTTTTCAATGAATGAAATACATATTGGGGTCAGGGAGCCCCAGAATTTTGGCATCACTGTTCCATTAATGGCTTCCATTGGGTTTCTTTTAGGTAATACAGGATATGATCAAATGTTGTTGGAATAGAGCATATTCCATAGGGGAATTAGATACTTATAGTTATGGTTCTCTTATTCTGGGGAACTGATATGGAAATGTAGCAGGATTAAAGTAGAGATAGAGGTGCCAATATCTGCAAAAATATGTACACATATTTCTTAGACAGACTTTATTTAGGAGAATTCTGAATTATTTAACTATATTTTTAAGTTCTGCACAGGATCAAGGCTTAATGGGGACAAAATTTTCTTCTCCTGATGAGTTGGCAAAATTTCTAAGTGGAAATGGTGAAACAATTAATGATCAGAAATACCAGAAGTAAAGGAGTAGAGAGCATTTCTGAGAGTATGAGGTTCAGTACCAAGAAGGGGAGCAGTGGTTAGGAAGGAAATCAATGATAAGGGGGCATACCATAGTTTATTCAGTCATTTTCCCCATAGGTTATTTCCAGTCTTCTGTTAAAATAATGATACCATGAATAGCTTTGTACATTTTTAAAGGCAATATTTAAAGTAACAAAATTTGAGAAAACACTGTAATAGGAAAGTATTTCTTCCTGTATTTTAAAACTTTGAGTTAAAAATGAATTGGTTCTTATATCAAGCTTAAATAATGCATATTTTTTAGATAATTTTGAGAAGCACATCTTATCAAACTGCCTTTATCTCATTGCAAATCCAGATTTCTCCCCATCTTTTTTTTCACTGTGGTAAAAAATGCAACATAAAATTTATCATTTTAACAATTTTTAAGTATACACTTCAGAAGTGTTAAGTATATTCACATTGTTATGAAACAGATCTCCAGAAATTTTTCTTTTCCAGAACTTTTTCATCTTACAAAACTGAAACTGTTCCCTTTAAACAACTTCCCTTTTCCCCCTCCCCCTAGTAGCTGCTATTCTACTTAATGTTTCTATGAATTTTATTACTATAGTTACCTCATATAAATAGAATCATACAGCATTTGTCTTTTCAATTGAGTTATTTTACTTAACATAATGTCCTCAAGGTTTATCTATGTGACAGGATTTCCTTTTTAAGTGAGTAATATTCCATTGTATTTATATACCACATTTTGTTTATCCGTTCATCCATTCATGGACAATATGGTTGCTTTCATTTCCTGGCTATTGTGAATAGTGCTGCTGTGAACAAGAGTATGTAAATATGTCTTTGAGACCCTGCTTTCTTTCTCATTCTTTCTTTCTTTTTTTTTTTTGAATATAGACCCATAATTGCTAGATCACATGGTAGTTTTTAATTTTTTGAGGAACCTCCATACTGTTTTTCCATGGCAGTTGTACCACTTTACATTTCCACCAACAGTGTACAAGGTTTCCAATTTCTCCACATCCTCACAAACACTTGTTACCTATGTTTTTGGGTAGTAGGCACTCTGATGGGTGTGAGGTGATACCTCATTGTGGTTTTGATTTGCATTTCTCTGATGATTAGTGATATGAGCATCTTTTCATGTGCTTGTTGGCTATTTGTATATTATCTTTGGAAAAAGGTTTATTCAAGTTATTTGCGCATTTTTTAATTGGGTTGCAAATCCAGATTTCTTATAATCTGATATTTTTGCTGGTACCTAATAGAACATATTTAACTGAGTTTTAAAGAGAATAATTGTTTAGTCTAAAATGTGATGGATAAGAATATGTATGCGCTAAATGTGTTTTATAATTCTTATAGGGCTATTTAGAAACCAAAAAATATTAAGAGAATATAGAGACTTCCTGGGAAATACCAAGGTAAGAGTATCTTTCTGATAATGTTATGCATGTGTTACACAGTAAAATCCTAGTGTGTCAGTCCGCTTTGAAATTCTAGCATGTCTGTGATCCTAATTCAATATTTTCTTGAATATATTGTAATTTACTGAATTATAGTCTTATTTGCTTCTGTCTGATTTTTTTGAAATTTAAATAATTGGGACATAAGTTGTCTTTAAATTCAGAACTGTTGTAAACCATAAGTATATAGATATAGGTGACGGGGGAGACTTTATTTTCTTAGGTTTTTAGCAAGGTTTAGCTCTGTCATATCCACCTTTAATTTCCTTTATCCTCTCTCCTACTCATAACCTGACTAAACATTTAAACTGCCAGTTCTCTGCTTG
>NW_017732148.1:597531-647383 GCF_001890085.2 Hipposideros armiger | reverse complement strand
ATTTACACTGCACTTTGCCTTCCCTTAGAATCTTAGTTCTGTGAATTTCTTGGGATAGTTCTTCAGAGCATTGGAAGTATGTTTATCTCTACTTGCAATGATAGTATCACTTTGAAATGTATCAGTAGTGCTTTGAGTATTTTATGCTGATTGTCCTAGTAGTCCTCTGAAATCTATCCAAATTTTCTATTTTTGTTTCAGTACTAAAAAAACTTGTTTATTGTGAAAATTTTCAAATATATACAAAAATAGAAAAAGTGGATATTTGATATGCTCATTGTCCAGTTTCGCTAATTGCTAACATCTTGGGCATTCTGACTTTAAGGGGTAGTTTTCCAGTTGCTTTTATTGTGGAATTTATTTGTCAGTGTAACCGGATGCTTTCCCTAGAGGGTTGTGAATCTCCTCTCCTTGTGATCTCTTGCTTTTCCAGATTTTGCTTCTCTTGCTGCTAAATTTCCTTGGACTTTGTCACTGTTTCTGACTTAGTTACCACCAATATATTTTCACCTCTTCTACAGCCTTCTTTATTAGAGCAATTTGAGCTCAGTGAATCCTTTTTCTTATTAAAACATTCTATTCTGATTTTAAAGATCTCATTTCCCTCCCCTGTCTTGTTTATCCTATAAATTCTCAGACCTTTCTTCTAAAGAAGTGTTTGTCACCTTCCACTTTAAGCCTGATGCTTTCATTTATTTGGTATTCATTTATGCTGTTCCTATAATAATTTCAGTGAGTTTTTTTTTCTCTACTCAACCTAAGGATATGGCATATTCTCATTATAATAAAACACTCACATTCTGATTTGTGTTTATCAGTAAACAATAGAACTCAGAAATCTAGAGCCATGATCAGCATTTATAGTTTACAATAAGGGAGCCAATTGCCCACCACCAGTACCAAGTATTCCTTTTTCTTGGAACACCTTGTTCTCTAGAAGCCCAAGACAACCTTTGTCCTAGTTTTTCTCTTCATTCTTCTTCCTTCTCCGTTGGCTTTGTAAAAGACCCTGCTTTTTTCCTTACCCTTTAAATGTTAGAGAGTTATTATAGGCCCCTTTTTAATTGAAATCCATTAGCAAGTAAGTCTCACTGACATTTTTTCCAAACAGATACCTAGTATGACTGCTTCTCACCATGTGCCTTATCGAAACCGTAGTCTAAACCATCACCATTTCTTACCTTGATACCCTCCTGATTGAGCTCTCTGCCTTTGCCCCATAATTCATTCTCTACGTCATAAACTGTATCTTTTTCAAAACATAAATCACACTGTGTCAAGGATATGCCTGAAATCATCCAGTGGCTTCTTTTTGCCATTGGAATAAGATTTATACTCCTTACCATACATAGTTTGTGAAGTCCTGTGGAATATGGCCCCTGCCTCTTCCTCTGGCCTCAATTCCTACCATTTCCCTTCTGTCTGTGCTTTAGCCACAGCGGCCTTATTTTTGTCCTTTCTGTACACCAAACTTATTTCTGTTTCAGAGTTTTGAATGTGATATATATATATATATATATTCTGCCTGAAACATTCTTCCAGATTTTTTCATGGTTGCCTCCTTCTTATCATTGAGCTTCTTTCCCTGACTACTCTAGCTAAAATTATCCATTCCACCATACATCTGCCCCCCATTATTCTCTCAGTTTTATGTTTTACTTTATTATATTTATCACTATCTGATATTATGTATTTGTTTATGGATTTATTATCTATCTTCTGTACTAGACTGAGATTTGTGAATGAAGGGACTCTGTTTTATTTACTGTCATGCCTCAGCATATCTCAGCATCTAGAACTGTGCTAGGCATATAGTAGCTGCACAATAAATATTTCTTGAATAAATAACATAAGGCAAAATATATAAAGTGCTTTAATAGAAATAGAGGAGCGGGGGGAAAGGGTAGCTGGAAGGGGATTTACGTACCAAGTTGATGCTCAGCCAGACATGGAAGAGGATGGGTAAAACTTGGACAGATTACGGTGGAAGATGATAGCATTCCAGGGAGAGGACAGAGCAGGAGAAAAAAAATACAGAAATTATATATTCAAGGAACAGCAAAAGAACATTTAACTCAAGAAAAATATTTTCCCTGAATGTTTCTCTACCTATTTTATTTCAGTCTGTTTTGGAATTAAACACGATTATCACTTGAGGTCTTGGGTCTTTAGAAAACAGTCAGAAGTTAAATTAGAGCAGTAAACTTGTTGGCTTTGGTTGTTCCTTGTTTAAAAGTTAAAACGTTGCTGAAGGAAAGCAAAAATTTGGAGTCGATTTTAATTCAATACATTTGTATCACTTTATCCCTAGTTTTTATGTACAGGAACCAACTCAGATCCTTTCTGGAACTAGGCAAGAGATGAATTACAGGGAAACAAAATAAACAATTAAGGTTCTGGAAAAGGACCCAGATGCGCTTTGAATTTCCATCTACCCACTTATTAGAGGAAATTCTGGAGAAAAAGAAATAAGTAAACCTAGTTGTTTAGAGGTATTGATTGATACAGGAGATATTTTCTGGTGTGTTAAGAGTCACTTATAAGGTTACAATGCTTCTCTGGGAAATGTCAGAGATTAAAAAAATTTTTATTTTTTTTATAGCCCCGCTCCAGAATGACATCAGTTTTTTTTAAGGGGCCAGGAAAAGTGGTGATGGTTGCCATTTGCATGTAAGTACTAAAAAATAAACCTTTAAAAATAGAAATATATTATTTTATGTGTATATTCCAGAAATATATAAATGTATTACTTGGTATTTAAAAAAGAGAGATTTATATTGTTGTAGGAGGAAGCTGAATAAGTCTGTTTTTGTCAGTAAATTGATGGGGGTAGAAGCCACATGGATAACCATGCTTGTGTTGAATATACGGATTTTTGATACAATTAAGATCTAAGAACAGTTGCTATCTGAAAATTCTGTCTTATTTTCATTGTAGTTGATAGAAGTCTTTTTTAAAAAGTTGAATTAGTCATGGTCATTTTTAGCATAACCAACCTGGGTTATAGCTACTGAAGTGTATCTGCACTGTTATTTTTTCTTCACTTACCTGGTAGAACATAATTTATGTTTTTGCCATCTTTTCCCCTCTATCGTTTTAATTCATGTTGTTTTGTTTGCCTTTTATCCATTCTTAAAAATAATTTATTTTAAAATGTTTAAAAGCATTAATTCCATGATTCATTAGTTTTTTATTTCCAAAATATATATATTACATATCAGAAATTGTAATAGTGTCTGGAAGTACAAAATTCTTATCTTCAAGGATTGGAGGGGCACTAGACTAGAGGAAGCCATTTACAATAATACAGAAAAGAGATGATGATGCACTAAAGTAGGACAGTGGTAGGAGGGATGGCAAAACACTTTAGGTTCAACAAGTATTTAGGAGGTATGGAAAAGGATGTTGCCTAGGTTTCTGGACAATTGGATAGATGTTGCACCATCACCGAGAGAAGGAACACTGGAAGGAAGGGCAGGGTGGGAGCAAAGGAAATGATGAGTTCATTTTTGATTTTGAGTTTCTTGTAGGCACCCAAGTGGAATTGGTCAACAGGAGTCATTTTTTTTGTCAGTAAAACTGGGGTTAGCAATTAAAAGTTTTCTTTATCAGAGGAATGCGTGGAAGGTATGTAAGCTGGTTAGTATAGTACCTGGTACATAATATGTACTTCATAAATAATGTTACTATATATTGATGTGAAGCTTAGGAGGGAGATGTGGAGTAGAGATTTAGAGCTGAGAGAGATTAGTGTATATATGGTAATTAAAGCCATAGGCATAGTTAAGATCATGTGGAGAACGCATATTGTGTGAGGAAGAGAAAGCCCTCAGTAAAACTTGGAAAAATGCTAACATTTAATAAATGGGTGGAAGGAAAAGAGCTTGCAGAGGAGACTGAGGAAAAATAAGGAGCAAGGAAGGAAGAAAACCAGAGCGTCAGTGGAAGCCAAGGAAGACGGTGTTTTAAGAAAATAGTGGCAAATGCTTCTCTGAGATTAAGGAAAATACCAAAATATTTCTAGGAACTCAATAGCAAGAAACGGCTGGTGGTATTGATAAGAACAATCTAATGAGGTATTGGAGGGAGAAGCCATTGTTTAGTGTATTGAAGACAGTACAAAGTGAGGAAAACAGACAGCAAGAGCAGATATGATTTCATTCAAGACATCTGAAATGGAGGAGGGGGTAAGGGGTAAAAAGGGTAGCTGGAAGGGGAGTACAGTTTCCTCATTTATAAAATGAGGATGTTAATACTTGTTAATATTTATATAACAGTTATAATAAAACATGGTAAATGACTAGTATAGTGCTTGAGATAAATCATACTAGTTATTACTGTTAGAATTGGAGCAACTGGCTTGCTCAGAGCTAATCTTATTTATTTTAGCATCAATGGTTTTCTAGTATGACCCAGAGACTACTTGGTCTAGATTTGTCTTCACCTCTGGCATCTGCCTATTTCAGTAAACAGACTTTCACCAAATTTGACACTGGTCTACTGGACAATATCGAGTACAGATCTTCTTTTACCTACCTACGACATACAATTTCCTTTCTTACTTCCTTTTGTCCAAATGTAGAATGCCCTCTTTTCTCATCAATCCACAAAATGCACTTACTTTGCTTACATACATCATGCCTCATTTGAGTATTTAATGATACCATAATCTGTATTTTTCAAATTTGTACTCTTTTAACCTAAAACATAAGTTCTTGAGGCAAGGGATTCTTTTTAATTTACTTTTAACAGAATATAGTACAGAGGTATATATGGTCAATTAAATAAGCTTTTGGTGAAAATTTTTGTCCAAACCAATGCTAAATTGTTTTCTCTTTCTCTCCTAGCAATGGATTAAATTGCTTCTTTAAATTTCTTGCTTGGATTTATACGGGTTCAGCAAGTATGTTCTCCGAAGCTATACACTCTTTATCTGATACTTGTAATCAGGTGAGGGGAAAAAGCTTTTTTCTTATTAATTTTAATCTAAATGTGAGCCTTTTTAAACACTGAATAATTCCTATAGTTGGCATGTGGAAGAACAAAAAATGTTTTACTTTTGAATGATGAAGTACATAGAAATATAATCATAGTATTTTAAAGCAGGTTGTTAGGCTTTAAGAACTTCCAGCAATGGAATATGAAGTATGAGATTATCAGTCACTAAGTGTTTGGGCAGAAGCTTTTGTAGAAGAGATTCTTACATTAGGTGGAATTTTGATCTCTGAATATGAGTTCTTATGACTGTAAGAGCCAATGAATTTAAGTTTTTTTGAATAATGCTATAAACACAAGTGATTGATGAATTAAAATAATTTTTACATTAGAATAGTATTTTTAATTCCTTTCCTGAATTTGCAAATGCAGATTTTTGAAAAATTAAAATATCTCTTTGATCCAAATTTTGTATACTACAAACCTAAGCCTTTTTAAAGAACACAATAAAATTTTCTACTAGTGGTGTTATTTCACATTTTTTTTGTGATTCCAAAATAGAGATTAAGAATTTTTTCGTTTCTTCATAAAAACCACCAGTTGTTCCTCATGATGTGTATTTTTAACACACATCTACTCTTTGGGGGTTCCTCTGTTCACCCCAACACTTTAAAAAATATAGCTCTTTTTAGTGCCAAGAAGGACAGTTAAGGCAGCTGTGTGTTTCCTTCGGCCTCAGCCTCTGGAAGGGTTTATTGTCTCCCTCTTGAGAGAATATACAATAGGTAGTTTCTTAGGTTGGAAAAGCTGCCCGTGAAGAAAATTACGCAGAAGAATGCAAATACAGTCATCTCTGGTCAATTATTTGTGCCTGATACTTTTAAAATAAAGTCCCCTTGGTCATGGTCATCAAAGACTTGCTGGTTGTTTTCAGGTATGAAACAAAACTGGGTAAATATCGTAAGAAAGAGCAGGATCTATAATTATAGTGCTGTCAGGCTGGTGGTGCAACCACATGAGAACACACGCCAGGCTGCTTTCTTAAAAAATCCCACAATAGGGGTCTTGTATAATTTAAAATCACACTTTTCATGGTACTTAAAATACCCAAAACATCACTGAGCCAGATCCTCAGGACACAGTGCTTATTTTTAAAGAGAGGTATATGACATGGGTCCCCCAGAATCATGCTCCACGGTGGGGGTGGGAGTGGGGACAAAAAAACCCTAGGACTTGATTTATTAGCAGCATTAATTGAGTTTTACCACAATGAAATTAAGCCAGTCTGTGCTGCTGTTAAATTCAAAGGCGATTCGGAAGTGGGATCATTATTTATTGCTCCGTTAGGGCAGACTCTCAAAATGACTTTTAAAACCCTGTAGCTGACTCCTGCGGACCCTGGTGAGACTCTGGGCCCGCAGGGGGGTTGCCAGCTTGATTCACAGTGATTCAGGTTTGTCTGTTAATACAGAGTGACCGCATGTCAGGGGTGGTGGCCTGGGCGTGCCCACCACTGGGTACGCCTAACACCTTGTAGCTGAGCTCAGCATTCAGATTGGTGTATATCTCGTAGATGACGTCAATGGTGGCGGTGTAGTTTACCAGGAAGAGGCGGATCTTCTCCAGGCACTCCTCCTCTGTCACATTCTGGCCCGTGGAGAGTGCTTTCAGGAAGTTGGACTTACTGGGTGCCGTGTACAGCGCTGCCCAGAAGATCTTCTGCATAGTCCAGCCATGGTACTTCTTGAGGGCCATCTTGTAGGCCTTGGTGGCATTGACGCGGATGTGGTCGGGGTGGTTCACATCCCGCTCTCCATCACAGATGCTCTGGAGCAAGACCTGAATGAAGCGGAGGCCTCTTTTCAGCCACATCAGTGCCAGCGTGGCGCCCACTTTGGGCCACTCTGCTCCATACGTTTCCTTCTCTGCCTTTAAGATGTCCTGCAGGGTCTGGAACGTGGCCGGGTTGGTGTCATACACAGCTTTGATTTTCATGATGTTCCTACTTATGTCCAACTTGATGAGAGTAAACACTACGGACCCAAGGCAGTCGAAGAAAGGCAGCAGGTGGGACACCGCCTCAAGGAAGGGCCCGGTCTCGATCTGCTTGTCCCTGGGGAGAGGCTTCAGCAGGTGTTCTGCCAGCAGTGCCATTTCGGGGTCAAGGCCTGCGGTGATGCCCCAGCCAATCTCATGGGCGACCACGCCGGGGAGGGGGGGGTTGTCGGCCGCCGTGGTCCCTGCTGGGGCTGTCACTGTGGTGTCCCCCATTCCTTCCCGCCCCTGCCCCGTGGGCTCGAGACGTCAGTGTCTCCACTGCCGCTTGCGATGCGCCCACGTGGCTATGTGCTATTATTTCACATTTTAAAGAATGTAGTGTATTAAGAAAATGCCTTTTCAGTGTTTATTTTTTTATACTCCTGTTATTTAAGAACAAATTTGGGAAAGCTTACAGCAAAAGACGACAGATTCAATAAGAATATTTAAGACAAAGTTAAAAATAATAAAATCGTTAGTAGAGAGGACAATCTTAATTAATTAAACCTGAGAACTCGCCTAACTCACTGACAAATGGATTAAAATCCTTTGCAAAAGTAAGGAAAGAAGTAGAAGATTTGCTATCTGATACTAATAAATCTTCCTCTTGAATTTGTATTCAAGTAAATAAATTTTACTTGAAATTTTTTTTCAAGTAAAATTTTATACAGTAAATTCTTAACTACTATCAACAAAATATTTTCCCAGTCAGTTGTGGAGTGGAGAGGGGGTGGGGTGAGACACATAATGGATAATATCTATTTTGTTGAAAGCTTATCTGAACTTAAGAAAGTGGAAATGCAAAAATATTTGTACATATGAACAAGGAGATATGTACAGATTATTAGCTTCATTATTGTTATTTAAAACATTGAGGACAGTTTTTTAGTATCCATACTCTGAAATACTATTCTGGGTTTAAGGGAAAGTGGCAAATATAACTGTACTGATCTGGAATAATGTTAATTTATGTAAAAAAAAAACAAATTGCTGAAAATTATGTAAAGAGCTTCTGTTTCTAGCTGTGATGGACTAATGGGGACCAGACTTAGTCTTTTGCTGTAAAAAACTAGACAAAATATATGAAACAGTGTTTTCAAACATTGGACAATAGCAGCACAAGACCAAGATCATTGAGAGAAGGGAAACAAATAAGTTAAACCCTGTGATCTCTGAGATTTTGCTTGGAGGCACATTTGGGATAGTGGAACAGTGTGGGAGATAATGGTCTCATTAAATTGAGAAGGCAGAAATGAGAGTTTAGTGAGTCTGAGAAGAAATAGAAATAACAAGGCAGAGTTCCACAGAGGAAGGAACTAGGCAGACAGAAAGCTAAGGACGTCTATAGGGTTTTCCTTGAGTTGAATCTTTGTTGAATGTTAAGTTACATATGTGTAGTATAAAGCTCCTTGAGTCTGGGCAAAGAACCAGCAGGAAGCATTTAGCTGAGTAATTCCTATAGCACTCACACAGGGCTGGGATACATCAAGTTCTGACATTTGAAATTGAGTCCTCATCAATAACCCAGGCCAATAGAAGGGTCAAAACTTAGTAGAGGGCTAAATTATCTTTGGTGTAAAGGCTATTTCAAGCACCCCCCCCCAACAATGCTCTAAAAGCTGATCTGCAAGTAACTCAATAACCTGCCAAAACAAAGCCCCACATTCTAAGGAAGACAACAAAATCCAGACATTCAGTATAACGTTCACAGTGTTCAGCATTTAATTTTTTTAGAAGTACTAGACAGCCAAGAAGCAGAAAATTTGACTTCTAACCAGGAGAAAAATCAGTCAGTCAGACTCAGTTGGCATATGATAGAATTATAATAGCAGATAAGAATGTTAAATGGTTATTACAATTACATTCATGTGTTGAAAGGAAAACATGAACATATTAACAAGAGAAATGGAAGATATAAAAAAGAACTAAATGGAGCTTTTAGAGCTGGAAATATATCTGATATGAAAAATTAACTATGTAGAGTTAACAGCAGATTAGACACTGGAAAAACAATCAGTGAACTTAAATATATAACAGTAGAAAGCAGTCACACTGAGGAAAAATGACTGAAAAAAATGAAGGGAGCCTCAGTGACTTATGGGACAGTATCAAGAGGATGCTATCAAACATCTAAGGAAGAGGGCCGGTCGAGTGACGCGTTGGTTAAGAGCTGGCTTGGGACGCCAGCTCTGAGCAGCAGGGCCCCAGTTCGGATCCCACATGAGGGCCAGNGCCTCACTCTTGACTCTTCAGCTGATGACCTTGTTTCATATTTCATTGAAAAAAATAGGTGTAATCTGATAAAAGAGATGTAACCTGATAAAAAGTACCTTACTTCTCATTGCCAAATTTACTAACTTATTTACTTGTGTGCCAGAATACTCTGTTTTCCTTCCTACTAGAAATTAGTATTGGAACCAGTAGAGAAAGTTTGTCTTTACTATCTCAGAGTCCTGTTCTCTCCTGAATTCTTTTCAGTTGGGCTTTCACCCCTACCACTGCACTGGAATGGCTCTTAGCAAAGCCACCAGCACCACCAAAATGCCAAGTAGTCACGCCCAGAGTCAATGTTGCATTTAAACTTAGCTGGGAGGTATCTCCTACCAAGAAATGAATGTCATATCTGTGCAAATTGTTTCCTTTCTTCTGAGTTATATTTGAGACATTGCTCCCTTCTTGCAAAATTTAAAAATTGTCAATGATGACAACTGTAGTCATACCTTATTAGAAATGCTTTTCTTTCCCATTCATTATATTTAGAACACCTTAGTTTCCATTTTCCCTTTGAACCTTGTGTTTCTGGCACCCAACTGCTACACTGAAGGTGTGGACTCTCCTCAGTGGTAGAGATTTCATATGTCTTGTGAGCCAGCATTTTCACTTCTGTGCTGTGGCAGCTGCTGCCACTGCATCTTGCCATGAAATAACTTAGGCTGGTGAGACCTGCCTTTTGGGAAGATGTATCGCTTCCTGGCCTTATATGTCTTTCTCTTGAAGAATCATCCTCACCAGATTTTTGAATAGTAGCTGTTGACTTCTGAAATCTGTGTCACTAGAGGCCTTTTGAAGATTAATACTCGTCAGCCTTGAAATGTTCCAGGTTTTGAGTAAAATTTCTTTCTATAATATTACATCCTTTTTTGTAGTAATAGGGTGAGACTTTAGTATTTCATTTTCCTCTACTGTTTCCATATTTCCTGTTAGGAACGCTTGCTCTCCTACAAAAGATGGTTGCTTTCCTTCTCATTCCATTCACTGGAATTAAATATCTTCTTTATTTTTACTTCTTTTTTCCTTTTGGACTTAGACAATTGTTCTTCTATTATATTCTTTTTCTTGTGGGAACTCCAACAGTGAGGCATACGAACTATGTTCCACCGAAAGTATTCTCCCTTCAGAACGACACCCAACCCGCCAACACTTGATTTCTCACTGTCCCTTGAATACATTTACACTGCACTTTGCCTTCCCTTAGAATCTTAGTTCTGTGAATTTCTTGGGATAGTTCTTCAGAGCATTGGAAGTATGTTTATCTCTACTTGCAATGATAGTATCACTTTGAAATGTATCAGTAGTGCTTTGAGTATTTTATGCTGATTGTCCTAGTAGTCCTCTGAAATCTATCCAAATTTTCTATTTTTGTTTCAGTACTAAAAAAACTTGTTTATTGTGAAAATTTTCAAATATATACAAAAATAGAAAAAGTGGATATTTGATATGCTCATTGTCCAGTTTCGCTAATTGCTAACATCTTGGGCATTCTGACTTTAAGGGGTAGTTTTCCAGTTGCTTTTATTGTGGAATTTATTTGTCAGTGTAACCGGATGCTTTCCCTAGAGGGTTGTGAATCTCCTCTCCTTGTGATCTCTTGCTTTTCCAGATTTTGCTTCTCTTGCTGCTAAATTTCCTTGGACTTTGTCACTGTTTCTGACTTAGTTACCACCAATATATTTTCACCTCTTCTACAGCCTTCTTTATTAGAGCAATTTGAGCTCAGTGAATCCTTTTTCTTATTAAAACATTCTATTCTGATTTTAAAGATCTCATTTCCCTCCCCTGTCTTGTTTATCCTATAAATTCTCAGACCTTTCTTCTAAAGAAGTGTTTGTCACCTTCCACTTTAAGCCTGATGCTTTCATTTATTTGGTATTCATTTATGCTGTTCCTATAATAATTTCAGTGAGTTTTTTTTTCTCTACTCAACCTAAGGATATGGCATATTCTCATTATAATAAAACACTCACATTCTGATTTGTGTTTATCAGTAAACAATAGAACTCAGAAATCTAGAGCCATGATCAGCATTTATAGTTTACAATAAGGGAGCCAATTGCCCACCACCAGTACCAAGTATTCCTTTTTCTTGGAACACCTTGTTCTCTAGAAGCCCAAGACAACCTTTGTCCTAGTTTTTCTCTTCATTCTTCTTCCTTCTCCGTTGGCTTTGTAAAAGACCCTGCTTTTTTCCTTACCCTTTAAATGTTAGAGAGTTATTATAGGCCCCTTTTTAATTGAAATCCATTAGCAAGTAAGTCTCACTGACATTTTTTCCAAACAGATACCTAGTATGACTGCTTCTCACCATGTGCCTTATCGAAACCGTAGTCTAAACCATCACCATTTCTTACCTTGATACCCTCCTGATTGAGCTCTCTGCCTTTGCCCCATAATTCATTCTCTACGTCATAAACTGTATCTTTTTCAAAACATAAATCACACTGTGTCAAGGATATGCCTGAAATCATCCAGTGGCTTCTTTTTGCCATTGGAATAAGATTTATACTCCTTACCATACATAGTTTGTGAAGTCCTGTGGAATATGGCCCCTGCCTCTTCCTCTGGCCTCAATTCCTACCATTTCCCTTCTGTCTGTGCTTTAGCCACAGCGGCCTTATTTTTGTCCTTTCTGTACACCAAACTTATTTCTGTTTCAGAGTTTTGAATGTGATATATATATATATATATATTCTGCCTGAAACATTCTTCCAGATTTTTTCATGGTTGCCTCCTTCTTATCATTGAGCTTCTTTCCCTGACTACTCTAGCTAAAATTATCCATTCCACCATACATCTGCCCCCCATTATTCTCTCAGTTTTATGTTTTACTTTATTATATTTATCACTATCTGATATTATGTATTTGTTTATGGATTTATTATCTATCTTCTGTACTAGACTGAGATTTGTGAATGAAGGGACTCTGTTTTATTTACTGTCATGCCTCAGCATATCTCAGCATCTAGAACTGTGCTAGGCATATAGTAGCTGCACAATAAATATTTCTTGAATAAATAACATAAGGCAAAATATATAAAGTGCTTTAATAGAAATAGAGGAGCGGGGGAAANATATATATATATATATATATATATATATCCTGTCAAAATTTAAAAATAAAATAAAAATTATTTGAGAGCCATAAATATATTTTTACATAATCACCATTATGTGAATAATATCCTCTAAAATTTTTTATAAATGAAACTATGATAGTTTTATTTTTATTTTCAATTTTACTTCAGAGCCTGTGGCTCACAAGCCCCAGTTTGCTGACCCCTGACGGCTCTTCTGTCTCAAAAGTTTGCAGACCCCTATTCTAGCCCTTTGGGTAGACAGTGATTTCTTAAACAGGACACAGAAACAAAACCATAAAAGAAAAAATACAAATTAAACTTCATCAAAATTAAAAACTTATTAAAAGACATTCTTAAGAAAAAGGCAAGTCACAGATTGGGAGGCAGTAGTTACAAAGCATATAATCTGACAAAGGACTGGTACTCAGGATAAAGAAAGAACTTCTACAACTCAGTATTTAAAAAGACAATCCATTTTTTTTTTTAAGCTGAGCCATCCTGCCACCTGTTGGCAGCTCAGTGGCTGCTCAGCTCGGGCTGGGAATCAAACCACTGTTGCTCAGAGCTCAAACTCTTGAGCAAGCTCTTAACCAACTGAGCCACTCGGCCGGCCCACAACCCATTTTTTTTAAGAGGCTCAATATTTGCACAGATATTTTACAAATAAAGGTACAGGAATGGTGGCTAATGGACATGTGAAAAAGTGCTTAACATCAGTAGTCATCAGGGAATGTATATTAAAAACCCAAGAACACCTCTCTACATATCCAGTATAATGTCTAAAATTAAAATACAACCAAATATTGGTGAAGATGTGGAGCAACCAGACTTCTCAGACATTGCTGGTGGAGTGTAAATTGCTAAACCACTCTTGAAAACATTTGTCACTTTCTTGTAAACATGCCTATTGTATAAGTCAGCAGTTTCACTCCTAAGTATTTACCCAAGAGAAATGGGAATGAATGTGTACAAAGACTTGTACAAGTCTTTGTAATGTTTATAGCAACTTATAATGGACAAAAATCTGGAGTTAACCCAAATGTCCATCAGCAGTGGAAGAGAGAAACAAATTGTGGTATAGTATACTCATACAATGGAATGTTATGTAGCAATAAAAAATAAAATACTTATCCAGTAAGAAGCCTATATGCACCCCCAACAATATGCTGAATAAAAGAAGGCGAACACAAAAGAGTACTTACTGTGTACATTTATATGAAGTTCTGAGTACTTACTGTGTACATTTATATGAAGTTCTAAATAGAATTTTAATCTTTGGTTAAAATATTCAGAAAAATGGTAGCATCTGATACTGGGAGGACTGACTAAAAAGAGGCACAGAAGAACTTTTTGAGGTGATGGAAAGGTTCTGTGTCTGTTTCAGGTGTGTGGATTTTTCAAAACTCAACTCATTTAGAATTTGTGCATTTCGTCTGAATTTTAGCTCAAAATTTAGAATTTTCATATATGGGAATGTGATTCCTATTGTAGATATTTGATAATACTAAGGAATTAGTATTGATTTTTTAAAGTATGATAATGGTCTTGTGACTATTTTCTAAAAGACTTAGTTTTTTTAGAGATTCATCCAAAATATTTAACAATCAGATGGTCTGATGATTGGAATTCATTTGAAAGTATTCATGGGGAAGTAGGTATGGATTCGATAAAACAGACGTGGTCATGTATTTGTAATTGTCAAAGCGGAGTGATGGATGAGTTGGGTTTATTGAAATGTTCTTTTGGGGTTTTTTGTTTTATCTGTCTACCTATCTGTACGTTAGAAAATTTCCATAAAATAAAGTACAAAAGGATATTGTGTAGATTGTGATCATATTTTTAAGCACACACACCCCCTCTCTGAAATCTGGTACTGTATTTATATACAAAAGCAACATTAAAAACTACATATAGTTGTATATAAAGACAGTCTGAAACATACTCCAAACTCTTAAATGATTCCCTCTCTACTGTTTGAATTTCTTTACGATGAGCATATATTGGTGTTGGTACTATAAAAACAAATTAATCAAGACAAACGACTCACCAAGGAGTTCTCAAAGTACTTGCTGTCACATGATCTCAGCCTTTATTTAACTCTATTGCTGTTCAACCTGTTACAAAAATTAGAGTGGTCAGAAGGCTTTGATGAAAAAGATTTCAACCGAGCCTTCTTGAATAGATGAAAATTGCATTTCTCATGTCCTTTTGAGACCTATAATAACATTTTAAAAAATTTAATTCATTGTAATATTTTAATGCCATAGTATTCTTTTTATCTTTATCTCTCAAGGGACTAAAACACCTACAACATTTAAATTAGACCTATGTCTCTAATGATAAATAGTTTTATGATTTCTCTGACAGTTCATTTGGGAAAGCTTTTCTGCTAAATAACACATGCTATATTATTTAATATTAGTTTATATGAATTTATTGAGCATTTGAGTTTATAATGTGATAAGTGGTTAGAAGAAGACACAGTCCTTCTCTGATTTCTGTAAGTAGGTTGTACACACAAAACAACTAGAAAGATCTTCCAAGGCAACATTTAAGCAATTGCATGACAGTATGATACTGAAGGAAAACCAAAAAAGTGAAAGATGAATGAGCTCACTTATATGTGGAATCTAAAGAACAAAATAAACAGAACTGAAACAGACCCGTAGATACAGAGAACAAACTGATGGCTACTAGATGGGAAGGTGGTTGGGAGGCTGGGTAAGAAAGGTGAAGGGATAGGGAAGTACAGATTGGTAGTTACAGAAGAGTCACAGGGATGTGAAGTACAGTATGGGGAATATAGTCAGTAATATTGTAAAAACTATAGTGTCAGATGAGTACTAGACTTACTGGGGGTATCACTTCATAAATTATATAAATATCTAACCACTACGCTGTATACTTGAAACTAATATAAAATAATATTGAATGTCAACTGTAATTAAAAAAAACAGTCATGGGGATATACAGTACAGCATAGAAAATATAGTCAATAATATTGTAATAACTACAGTGTCAGTGGGTACTAGGCTGATTGGGGTTATTACTCTGTGAGGTATATAAATGTCTAATCATCGTGTTGTTTTGTGAACTTTAATAAAAAGAAAAAAAGTGAAAGATGATCATGGAGGGGGGAGCATTACTAATGCTTCTTATCTACTAGATGTTAATAGTTATTTATGCTGTAAACCTAACAAATGTAGGTTACATATATGTAACATATATACATATGTTGTAAATGAGCTGAAAAAGGTCTGGAAGGACACATATCAAATATAACTGATGCTACCTTACCTCTGGAGGAGAAGAGGATTAGGGGGTCTCTGATATTTTTATAAGAACTAATATAGTTTAGATTCAATTTATAAAATACTTGATAATATGCCACACTTTATTGTACCAATAAATCTGAATATTAAGGATTTTTAAAATAATTGACTATTAATTGACTTTTATAAACATCATAAACACACACATATATACAGTGTGAATTAATGAATATTTCAGTTTTTATGGATATTTCAGTTTTAATGTACAGGTTTAAAAAATTACATGTACTTCTTAATTTACTCTCATTCTCTTAGTTTAATTTACTGAAAAGCCATCATCTGTTTTTTAGGTAGTTTTAACCCTTTTTTCCTTTGGAGTCCAGTAGAAAAAAAACTTACAATAGTCTGTGTATTTGTGGTAGTATTCTAATAACAAAACTTTAAAAATCCATGCTCTCATTTTTGCCATATTTACTTTAGGTTTTGTTTTTGTTTTTAAAGAAATCTTAGTTATAACTTTTCCCCATATTTATTCTCTCCTTCCTCACCCCAGATAATCGCTGCTCTGTGTACATTGATATGTATACTTCCTGTGCATAGTTTTCCAGTTTTACTAGACATGTATGTGTCCATACACAATATATACTGTTTAAAATTTTTGCAGTCTTATTTTACAGCTATACAAGTTATTCATATAAAAAATCAGATATTACAGACCACCCTAAGCCTACTTCTCTCCTCAGAGGTATAAATATAGCTAAATACAAGTATGCATTCTTCTAGACCTTTTCCTGAACATTACAATATTTGTAGTTTACAAAACATAACCTCTGCCATACATAGTATTCCTAAACTTGTTTTTTCCCCTTACACTTAGGTTTGTCTAGGGGCTTTTAGCCTGTCAGTACAGATAGCTCTATTTCGACTTCATTCTTTTAAACTATTGTAGAAGTATTGTAATTTGTGGTTTGGCTATACCATCATTTGTTTTGCCATTCCTCAGTAATGGATTTTTAGGTTGCTTTCACGTTTTTCATCTTTACAAGCAATGGTGTTTTGAGCCCTTTTGGATTCATCTTTATTTCTCTCAGGTAAGTATTAGAAACCAGAGTTGCTGGGCTGTTGGACATGCGTATGTTGTTTCTTTGTCATTGCCAGATTGCACACTCTAGGTTGGTTTTTACCACATTATACTCCCCATCTTGCTAATGATTAATTTACCTTTTTTCTTCTTCATAGGGTTTACTAGCATTGGGCATCAGTAAGTCTGTTCAAACACCAGATCCTACTCATCCGTAAGGACATTACTTTTATTTTGTTTTTGTTTGTTTTGGTGCCGAGTCATTGAAATAAAAGCCACTGAATTTTAGAAATCTGTTCATATGTCTGTAGTTTCATGTTAAAGATTTGGTCATTTGTTCCACTGAAGTATCTAAAATGTAGGACTCACTGCTGCATCAAAGTAAATTTAAGATGTATGAGGTGTGATCAAAAACTACAATGAATGTTTAAATTTTTAAAAATGTATTACAGTAAAAGACACATTGCCATTAATCCCCCTAATATACTCCCCCTTGCTTCAAACACACTTATCCCATCATTCTTGCCACTTTCTGAAGCAGTTCTGAAGTCCTCTTTCATGAGTGTCTTTAGTTGCGCTGTATTGGCTGCCTCCATGTCCTGTAATGATTCAAAACGTTTACATTTCATGGCCATTTTGACTTTGGGGAAGAGCCAGAAGTCACACAGTGCCAGATCCGGTGAATAAGGTGGGTGAGGACACACCATTATGTTTTTGTTTGACAAAAATTGCCTTACCAGAAGTGAAGTGTGACACGCAGCCTTTCCATTGTGATCAAGAAATACAGTGAATGCTGCTGCTGAGTGCCATCCAACAGAAAGGCAGGGAGGGATCTTCAATAAGGGAAGTGGTACTCCAAACCTTAGTAATAGTGTGCGACAAGTTTCAGCTTGTTCAGTACAGTCAGTCGGGTGTGAGCTATGGTTGAGAGAGAAGGTGTGTTTTAAAGTGTGCCATAAATCATCCATCATGGCAACGCTCCGTGTCACACATTGCTTCTGGTATATGGTAAGACGCTGACTTAAGAACATTCGATTTGTGAACAAATCGCAGAAATAGCTCACATGTCTGCCAGACATTGTCACAGTTGTGCTGCGGTGTGCTTACTGTACAGTGCGATAGTGTACAGTAGTACAGTGCTCAGCCAGAGCCCTGGATGTCCAGAAGCAAGAGGAAAAGCAGTGGTGATGTGGAGGGGACAGCTAGGAAGCACAAAGACTCACTTTGTCAGACTTACGAATGAGTCGGACTTAAGAACGAATCCAACTTACGAACTTTCTCCTGGAATGGATCTCATTTGTAAGTCGGGGACTTACTGTACAGCAATTTCTGTCAAAAATATTATGGTGTGTCCTCATCCACCTTACTCACTGGTCTGGCACCTTGCGACTTCTGGCTCTTCCTCAGTCAAAGTGATTCAGGACATCGAGGCAGCCACAACAGTGCAGCTAAAGACACTCACGAAAGAGGACTTTGAGAACTGCTTCAGAAAGTGGCAAGAACAATAGGATAAGTGTGTTTGAAACAAGGGGGAGTATCTAGAAGGGGCTTAATGGCAATGTGTCTTTTACTGTAATAATTTTTTTTAAATTTTAACATTCACCTTATTGTTTGATCACACCTTGTAATTTGAAAATGGAGTTTAAATTATTTTTATGCTTTGTAACAGCATAGAGATCTTATTATTTTCATATTTGATAATTAAAAACAGCACATATTTTGATCTTAGAGTTGTTTTATTTGGTCAGAGGAAATATATTGCATATTTAGACTAATAGGCCACTCAATTAAAATCTTAGTGATAACTTTTACTAAACCCATACTTAATTTATTTTAATCCTTTTATTGTGAATTGGAAATAGCATTCTGTTAATACTTCAAATTATTGACTTGTAAAATGAGTGTACTTTTTAGAATATATTATTTTGAATCATCAGTTATTTGATACAGAGATTTTTTTTGTTCCTTCTAACTAACATAACCAGCTAAAACTTTTGAATTCCACATGCATCATTTTTAAAAACATACTTCAGTAGTGGAATTTGGTCAATTTTAAGGCCAAAAAAATGCGCTTTTATTTCTGTAAAAGAGCTTACCTGTGTGCTTTATATAAATTTCTTTCTTTACTTGAAAGCAAGACACTGCTGTTTTCTTATAAATAATAACATATTTTGAATGTCCTAGAACTATGAATAAGCTAGTATAGAGACAAATTAGCTTTCTAGTCTAATTACACATCATCACAATATTTTACTATCTCAAGAAATTTTTTTTCTTGAGTAGTTTTATACACCAGAAATCTAAAAACAGGGTAAAATTTTAGGTTATGAAGATTTCTTCTCAAGGTATTTTCAGTAGTCTACATTAGTGCTGCCCAGTAGAATTTTCTACAAAATCTCTCCTATATACTAGTAATCACTAAGCTAACATGTAGCTGTTGAGTACTTGAAATGTGGTTAGTGCAACTGAAGAACTACATTTAAATTTTTATTTAGCTTTAATTAATTTAAATTTAAATAGCCTTATGTGGCTAATGCGTTATTTTGGACAGTACAGATCTAAAATTTTCAATAAGAAGCTATAAATTCCTAGAAAACACATAAAAGTCATGCCATTTGATTTAGATCTTAATTTACTTAAATATATATATCCTATATTACTTTTGGAGGAAACTTTAGAAAACAGTAAATTTTCCTAAATCAAGCTGGTAGAACATTGTCATATCTATAAAGTAAGTTTGAATTCCCTATGTCAAGATTACATCTTTGCAAAAAAATTTAAAAATCAACTTTAAGAATTCTTGTTTAAATTTTTATCTGCCAGAGGGTACCATAGAATTTGGATTTGGGGGTAAATTCCCCAGGAAATATTTTTATTGATAAATGGTTCTTTTTCTATTATAGTATGTCATATTTTTAAACTTCTTAATACTCAGTATCTTATTGGTATATACAGTAATACAAAGTATTGCACATAATGAACAAAGATGCTTGAAAAAGAATTGAGATTAAAAAAAATTGCCATAAAACACCCAGAAAAACAGAAACTCATAGTCCTAATAATAGTAGTAAGTTACTGTGTGTTAAACTAATCAGAACCAGCAACAAGTATCCAGCATCAAATTGTAGGTAATATAAATCATTTATTGGCTATATAAGAAGACCAAAATAATTCAATTAGGAGCTGCATTACAAGGAAATTTAAATGTTATCCTGTTCATTAAACATCTGAATGCATTTTTAAAAAAGATTAATTTTACCAGCATTTGCAGTATGTAATAGTAAAGTAGCACTACTAAATCAAAACAGACTATATGGGAAAAGGATTAGAAAATACCTGGATTAAATCATATTTACTCTTTTTATGTATTTTCAAAGATCTTGCAGTTTTTTCCACTTTATATATTGATTTTCTGATTAGATTTAAATTCGGCACTTACACTTTACTTAAACATAAAACCATAATATCTTAATATTGTGAGAAGTGGTTTTTTATTGATCTAGTGAACATATTTTGAAAGGAAATCATTTGTCTTTTTGTAACTATCATTTTTATATTTCAGGTATGGATTTTCAAATATGCGCTACATTGCTTCACTAATTAGTGGTGTTGGTATTTTCATGATGGGTGCAGGATTATCTTGGTACCATGGAGTCATGGGATTGCTTAACCCTCAACCAATGGAATCCCTTCTCTGGGTAATCTTCCCAACCCCTCAGTTTTGAAATAATATAAAATAGTGTTTAAGTATAGTAAAATGGCTTTGTAATATTGATGTTAAAGAATGGGGCTAACATATAGTTTCTTGACTGTGTCATTTAGGGTTATGTATCTGTAGTGTTTTTTAGAACATGACTGAATATGACCTCTAAATCCATACAATTTAGTGTCGTTGAACAAGAACAGATCTGTAGGTACAATTAGTAAGCACTGTCTCCTTGGTTAAAATTTGGATCAGTTCCATTAATTTCTGTAGTTTCTATTAAAGAACAAGAAGACTTCTATTCACTTTTAGTCCCAAGAATAATCTCTCAGTAATTAAAATATCCAATCCCATGGAATAGTCATACATCAGAATTGTAGTTAAAGTTAAAGCTCTTTTCCCTCATTCTGGTAGGAAGCCTCCACTGGGGGAATGGGAGGATGGGAGCATTCTGTATCTTCCCATCCAAGGCTTCTACCCTTGTCTCCTACTCCCTAGGTCGCCTCTGACTGCATTGAAAGTAGGGAGAGAGGACAAGAAAGTACTGCATGACTGGCATCAGTGTCATTTTTCACTGGTTTCCTCTGGCCTTTGTAGAGATTTAAAGAATTTTTTTTCTGTCATGGGCACTTACTTTTTGGAGATTACCCTTGGAGATTAACCTGCTTGGCCACTCTGACTATTGCTCCCTTGACAAGTACAAATTGGTCATGTAGCACCCCTTCTTAGCTTCTGCATCTCATGGTGTAATTCCAGACTATTTCTGCTGTGGTTGCTTTGTGTTTGGTCCAAAAAAATAATGTTGAAAATCCTACAGATGTTTGGTTTGAATTGCATTTAAATTTTTAAAAAATTTGTGTTACTAGGTTAACTCTTTCTATATACCTTGGGTTAAAGTTTCTCTTGATATCTTTATGTAATTCAGTAGTGTCCTGGGACTGCAAGGAAAATGGTTTTCCCCCAAAAAATTGATTACTGTTAATAGCTGCTTATCTTTTGAATTAAGATTCAGAAAGGATTCTCTTGGTCCTGGGCATCCAAACAAATCCAGAATTTACTTGGATATGGATGTGGGTCTTACTGCATCTGATATCCACAAGCCCAGATTTTAAATCTTTGTGTTAAATTTGAACTTCAAAAAAAATTTTTATTCCAATTAAGTAACTCTTTTATCTTTTATATCATGAATTTAGCTTAGGTCATGGTATAACATTCTGTGTGTGTGGGGGGAATATATATATATGTCTCTTCTAAGTTTTAAAAAGTGAGATAGCCATCAAATTTTAAAGCTTTTATCTGCTTCCTCATATGAAGATATCATATATATCTCATTTTCCTCATGTGAGCTGTTTCCCATCAAGATCTTTATCTGGCTTGGATTCAGATTTATGTTTCTGTTTTAAACATTATAAACTTTATACATGAATAGTTGTGATTCTTTAGTGAAATATTAATTTATGCTTTAATATTTATTTTCTAGGCATATTGTATTTTAGCAGGATCATTGGTATCTGAAGGAGGTATGTACTGTCATAGTATTTCTTTATTCTTAATCTAGTAATATATATTCAGCAGTCCATTACTATAGATTGCTAAGTTCCATTGATTAAATAAAACTGTGGGAATAGGAATCTAAGCTTTGTCTATTTTTAGGGAGTAAATTCTTTGTACATGTACTGTGGTTGTTCCTGTAATGGAGGAGAACAAGGGAAAAGCTAGTTTTTGGTTCTTGAGTATCTTATCAGAAAATTTAGAACATTCGAAATGGAGAACATTTGAAACATATCTATTGGGTTGTCGGAAAAGTCATGATGCATTTTTACAACGAAAAACAGAAAAAAATACGTCATGACTTTTCCGATAGCCCAATATATACGTACTGAGTTTTAAAAATCAGGTTTTAGTAGTATATTAATCAGAGAAGGCTGTCTCTTTTTTCAATACAAATATTTCAAAGTTTTTGAAAGTTTCTGCTATAGCAATATTATGACAGAAATACTACTATCATTTATGAAACTAAATAATTTACTGCTTTACTCTGAAACATTGTCACTTTCTATGCACAGTGTTTCCTTCATCTTTGACATTCTATAGAATGGTGATAACACCACCTGCCTCAAAAGGTTGGGAGGATCAAAAGTGATTATGCTTAGTGTGTTGCCTGCCAAATAGTAGCTGTCTAATAAATTAAGGCTGTTGTGATAATGATATTTAAATTATTTTACAAATATGGGAGTCATTATATTATGATGATTGATTGGGGTCTTGATAATTACTAATTAATACAGAACTTCTCCTTATTGCCAACCCTGGCATTAAAATGTTGTGCATCTTTTGAGATACCATCTTTAAAGTTTAGTGGCATGAAGTTTCTTCCTTGCTAATATGAATGCTTTTTTTTTTCAGCAACACTTCTTGTTGCTGTCAATGAACTTCGTAGGAGTGCTCACGCCAAAGGAATGTCATTTTACAAGTATGGTATGTATTTTAGAAGCCACGTGTATTATTATGTCCTTCAGTTGCTTAAAATTGCCTAGTACTATGGCTTTGTTCCTTATAGATATGTACAAAATATATCTGTGTCTTCCTTATGCGTGGCTCTTACATGTACATCAGCTCTTTTAAAAAGAACAATGTAATTTGAACATGAATACTTTATATTTGGATTTAACTTAAGTGAACTACAGTATTTCTGTACATGCTTATGTAACTTGAGAAAACAATTTGAACATGTAAGCCAAGAAATTATGTTTGCATTGAGCAGGTTTTTTAAAATCAGGATCTCATACATTTTTTATCTTAATTTAAATGGATAGTTATTAAAAAGTTACCTGAGAATATCAAGATTTCAGAAAGTTTCTTTCTTATCTTCCCCCATGATAAGTAATGGAAAGTCGTGATCCGAGTACAAATGTTATATTGTTGGAGGATACTGCAGCAGTCTTGGGAGTGACAATAGCAGCCACTTGTATGGGGCTTACGTCTATAACAGGTAACTATTCCTTAAATTACAGGTGATTTATTTGTTCTACTTAAATAATCCTCTAATATGGGAATTTTATATCATTGAAAAAAATTTTATTAATTCAAGTTTATTGGGGTGACAATTGTTAGCAAAGTTACATAGACTTTAGGTGTACAATTCTGTAAGAACATCATCTATATATCACACATTGTGTGTTCACCACCCACAGTCAGTTCTCTTTCCATCACCATATATTTGATGATCATTGAAAAATTTTAAACCAATAGATTGTAAGATGCTAATTTCATACTAATCTAACTTATTAACTAACTTATTTGTATAAGACATTTGTCAATAAAAGTGTTCAGGTTGCTCTGAGTTAGGAATTTCTTTTAGAAATAAAGAAAGCTGCTAATACAGCATTTCTGTAAAGCTCTAAACTTTTCCAGCTGTGACTTAATAAATTACAGAGTCATTCTGAGCTTTAAGTTTTTTTACCTATAGAACTATTGATATTTGTCTTAGCGACCTCACAGCTTTACTAACATAATATATGAGAGAGAGCCTTAATAAACTCTAAACTTCTAAATAAATGTATATTGTGGCTCTTGTTCATTTGTCTTTTTCACTGTTAGTGCCAATAATAAGTGCTATTGGTTTTCCATTTCCTTGAGACTCAAGTTGGTTCCATCCTCATTTTAGTAGCTAGTTAAGTGTTTTGAAGGCAGTACAATACAAGTGAGTAAGAAGACAGAAAAATTATTATTTTTTTTTCTAAAACAAAAGAACCATTTAGTAAGCAAAGACTCAAATTTCTGAGTTTGGAATTCTCTTGGAATGGAATTTCTTCCATTCTTATCCATTTGTTCTATATTTAAAAAAATTTTAGATGGTGAGCTCTCACAGTTCTGCAGTGTTTCTTAAAATAGTCTGAAATATGAATAGGATTTTCTCATTTTGAAATAGACATTTTAAGACTAAATCAGCATTCTCTTATGCTCACTGTGATCCAGAATATTTCTAAAATTTTTTATTGTTTTTCTGGTTGAGTTTATTTTAGATATTTTTTTGGACATAAATTGTTATTTAGCAAAATTTTAGGATTAAGAAAAGTGTGACTTGATGAATAAGTCAACTTTTAATAAGCTATTTTCTTTTATATAATGTTAGCCAGTCAAATCAAACTTATAAAATTTTTATGTTTTAAGAGTATTTTACATGAATTAAATCTTATTTAAGTAGTTAAATGAATTCATTTAAATTATATAGATAACAGGCCAAGAAATCAATAAAATATTTTCCAGTTAATATTCCTGGATTTCTGTAGGATTATTTATACATATATATTTTTAAATAAAAATAATTAAATTTGGATTTCTAAAGAGCAATATTTGATTTTGAACTCTATAGTTACAGACCTCCTAGTGATTTATATTTTAATGGATTATGTTTATGTAGATCATTTTTAAGATTTTAGTACAGATAAGTCAGTTTACTTTTTAGTATTCTATTTTGACTAACAGTAAAGCTAGTATCATTTTTAAAAAGTATGTTTTACTAAGCATTAAGAGAGTAAAATATAATATTGACATTTTATTTTTAGAATAAAAAGACTTCTATTCATAAAAGCTTTGGTGTAAAGTTTATTACAAAGATTTAAAATGTAATATTTATTGACATCTGTTATATAAATTAACCTATACATTCATAAACAGTAAATCAGCTCTGCTTATTGGTTCTGGGAGAGCATTAAGCCCTAATAACCGAAGGCAATTTTTAGAATCATAATCACCTGGAGGTTGGGAAGACACAGAATGCTAAACCCCACCTCCAGAGCTTTTGATTTACAAGGTCTGGGGTGAGGCTTGAGAATTTGCATTTGTACTAATTTCTCGAGTGATGCTGCTGCTGATCAAGGAACCACACTTTGAGAACTGCTGTAAGGTGTCCATAGCATATAATGGGTGAACTTTTTTTTTTTTCTTTAAATTTAGAATGTTGTTAGCTATGTATCGCCCTTGGTTGAATGAGAAAAGAATGACCCATATAATTTTCTGTATGGCTTAATTCTCTCACAGAACCTTGGTAAGAACACAACACAAAAAATGGTTATTTCTTTCATCTTTTGATCTCACAATTATTTTGTCAACCTAGGGTAGGAAAAGTGCTACTGATATTGCTAAAGGAAATGGACTCTTATTATATTATTAATATGTATATGAATTCTCTAAGTTGAAACTGAACCCTTACCTTCACTCATGTAATGACCAGATGCAAAAAAACAGATCTTAAATAATGAAACCCCATAATACTCCCATGTAATATGAAGCAAGTTGTATCATCCACATTTTGTAGTATGGTAAGACTATTAAGAGAATGTCATTAGAAGAATTTAAATGTATTTCAAGTCCCTTGATTTACTGATTCTGGTTCTTTGCTCACTGAAGCTCATTGAACTAATAGAAAAATGTTAATTTACTCACTCCTTATGTGCTTTATTTAGGCAATCCACTGTATGACAGCCTAGGTTCTTTGGGTGTGGGCACCTTATTAGGTGTGGTCTCAGCATTCCTCATCTACACTAACACAGAAGCACTCTTAGGGCGATCGATCCAGCCAGAACAAGTACAACGACTTACAGAACTCCTGGAGAACGACCCATCAGTAAGGTCAGCTTATTCCCGTGATGCTGTGAAGTTTTACAAAATCATTACGAAATAGAAATGCTTGGTTTGTAAATACCTCCAAAAGAGGTTTTGGAGCCCCATAGCCTTCAGAACTTTTTAACTTATTACTTTTGAGAATTGCAGCCTTACAAGAAAGAAAGTGTGAAAACATTTAGGAAACTCCTTGTTTCCCTTTAAATTTTGTATATCTTTAATTTTTAGAATAAAGAACAGTTAGATGATATAATGGGAACAGAGTTTGCAAAGTAGTTGCTTTCTTAACGTAGAACCAGTTAGGTGGAACTTTCATATTTATATTTGTCTTATAAATAATAACAAATTGAATACATTAAATTTAAAAAGA
This sequence comes from Hipposideros armiger, assembly GCF_001890085.2. NCBI lineage: Eukaryota > Metazoa > Chordata > Mammalia > Chiroptera > Hipposideridae > Hipposideros > Hipposideros armiger. Next base: position 621,006 of record NW_017732148.1, on the reverse strand, counting down.
CTTTTATTTGTGGGAACTTGATTACCAAACTTAAGTATAATTTATATTCCTTTTGAAAACAGACTTATTGTTTTAGCTATTTTAAAAGTTTTTCCATATAATCTTTATCTTTTAAATTATATAAGAATAAAGAACTGAAAATTTAGGAGCTAATCAGAAGAAATACAGAATTCTAATAGTACTTTTCAATGAAATTCAGTAGCAGTGTGTTTTCAGGGTGAAATGGAAGGAACAATTCTTTAAAATCCCAGTTTTTCCACTAGCTACATATATATTTTAAACTTTAAAATAAGAATGTAGTTTTCTTCTGTTATAATTAAAATCTGTAAGTTAAGTCTTTTAAGAATGATTTGCATATCTGAATCAGCAAAACAAATGAATAAGTGATTACTAGATTTATATTCTAAGCCCTATATGTTTAATCTTGAAAAGTAGTTACCTAGCTGTATCAAAATTAGAAGTTGAGCATTCATAAAATCAGTATTAGGCTTAGTAACTTCATGTAAGATAACGTGTATTAATATCCTTTCCTTGTGATGTCTTTGTCTGATTTTGATATCAAGGTAATATTGACCTTACAGAATGAGTTGGGAGTGTTCCCTCCTGTTCTGTTTTTGGAAGAGTTTGTGAAGAATTGGTAGTATTTTTTCTTGAAATGTTTAGTAGAATTCAGCGGCAGTGCCATCTGGGCATGGGCTTTTCTGTGTGGGTAGATTTTTGATTATTAGTTCTATCTCTTTACATGTTAGAGGTCTGTTCAGATGATCTCTTTCTTCTTGAGTCAGTGTTGGGTACTTTGTTTCTTCCTAAGAATTTGTCCATTCTAAGTTATCCAATTTGTTGGTTTATAGCATTTCTTTGTAGACTTTATTTCTTTAGTTTTGGTAGTAATGTCTCCTCTTTCAATTCTGATTCTAGTAATTTGAGTCTTCTCGCTTGTTTTTCTTGGTCAGTTTAGCTAAAGGTTTGTCAATTTTGTTGATGTTTTCAGAGAAACAGCTTTTGGTTGAATTCATTTTCCATTGCTTTTCTATTCTCTATATCATGAATTTCTGCTCTAATCTAAGAAGTTTCCTTCCTTCTGTTTGCTTTAGGTTTAGTTTGCTCTTTTTCCAGGGTCTTAAGATGGTAGATTAAGTTTTTGATTTTGTATCTTTCTTCTTAATGAAGGCTTTTATAGTTATACATTTCCCTCTAAACTCTACCTTTGTTGCATCCTATAAGTTTTGGTATATTATGTCTTCATTTTCATTCATTTCAAAGAATTTTCTAATCTCACTTTTAATTTCTTTAGCTACTGGTTTTTTAGGAGTGTGTTGTTTAATTTCCATGTATTTGCAAGTTTCCCAAATGTCTTTCTGTTACTGATTTCTTATTTTATTCCACTATGGTCAGAAATCATACTTTGTATTATTTCTATCCTTTTAAATTTACTGAAGTTTGTTTATGAGCTAGCACATGATCTATCTTGGATAATGTTCCTTGTGCACTTCAGAAGAATGTGTATTCTGCTGTTGTTGTATGGAGTGTAATATAGATGTCTGTTAGGTTTAGTTGGTTTATAGTGTTCAAGTCTTCTATTTCTCTGTCGATGTTTTGTTTAGGTATTCTATTCACTTTCGAAAGTTGGATATTAGAAGTCTCCAGCTTCCAATTTTTCTTCTTTCATTTCTGTCAGTTTTTGCTTCATGTATTTTGGTGTCCTGTTTTAGGTACATACTGGGAGTGCCAAAAAAATGTATACAAGTGGACACGTTGGTCAACATTGCTCAAGCAGTAGTTCGCCATAATCAGAAGTGTCTGCCTGGTACCCACTTTGAGCACCTCTTGTACTTGCAGAAGTCAAACATGACTTGTATTCACCTTTTGTTATTGGTATATATTGAGTATTACAATTTTAATAGTTTTCCTTTCTTAAAATGTGTATAAATTTTTTGATACCCTCTGTGTATGTTTATAATTTTGCATATATTATTTATAATTGAAGTCTAAAAATGGAGCTACAAATGGAAAGATTGTGGGATATTTTCAGTTTTCTGGGAGAGTGAAGATCGGTGTATTAAGTTGTTGGAAAAAGTAAATGTTAATGATCCAGAAAGTGCAGACAGTTTTTATACAGTGTATTAGTTATCTATTGCTATGTGAGAAATTACCCCAAAACTCAGTGACTTAAAACAACATTTATTCACAGTTTCCACGGGTCAGGAATGCAGGCATGGTTTACCTGGATCCTCTACTTTAAGCCTTCTCCCAGACTGCCATCAAGGTGTTAGCTGGGACTGTAATCATCTTCTGGGGATGGCTCTGCTTCTAAGCTTACTCACTTCATTACTGACAGGATTTAATAATTTTTCATCACATGCGCCTCTCCAACACGGCAGCTTGCTTAATCAGAGTATGCAAGCTGAGAAGGCAATAGAAATTGAGGATGAACAAGATAAAAATCATAGATTAGTCATCTGATATTGGAAATGATATCTCATAACTTTCCATGTTCTGGTGGTAAGGAGCAAGTCACTAGGTCTAGCCCGCATGCAAGGAGAGAGGATTGTACAGGAATACAGGAGGCAGAGGTCATAGGGAGCCATGACAGAAGCTGCCTATCACCGTTTTTTATTGGCAGGTAGTTATATATAAGAAAATAAGGAAAAAGTATATTAGAATATTTTCACTAGCTGCTATTCAAGTATTAGCCAAATAATCATATTTATTAATATTTTATGAGGACTGAAGTAAATATGCTTTTTAAAAAAAAACAAATAAATTATATAGCCTCTTGCCAATCTGGATTAGTTTTATTTCAATTTGGGCATATATAACTATGAATATTAAATCATTAATTCTTATTTTCATGCTAGATAGTTGATAAATATGCGTCTTTATTTATATGGATAAAGAGTTTTAGACTCAGTATTTAGTAACTGGCTCAAGATCACTCAGAAATTAGGGTCAAATGTTTTAAGAGTACTTGGAGTCTCACTTAGGCTTGTTTTCCCAGTAGCTCTCTATGTCCCCAGGATTCATTGTTTTCTTTTTCTCTTATATATCCTGTAAAAAAAAGATGTTATAGTGATCACCATAAAAGAAGCTAATTTAGTAATGGTTGTTTGGGGAAGATGGATTCTGGAGGGTTAGGGCACGAGGGCTGAAAAGCAGTTACACTTGAGCATCTGCTTCCCGTTCTGGGAGGCGAAATGGTGTAATGGAAGGACCATCTAAGGATGGTGTTTATATTGACGGGAAGACTCTGAAGACCTGGGAGTGAGTCCTGTGTCTGCTGTTGACTGGTTGAATTACGTTGGGCAAGTCACTTAGGCCCCTGTGGTACTGTTTTATCATCTGTAAAGTAAAGATGCCATCTTACCTACTTTGTGAAAGCCATTCAATAAATGTCTGCCGTGTAATTGGTATCATATTAAGCATTTTATATATGTGTTGACTCATTATTCCCCACATCAACCCCATTAGGTAGTTACTATAATGTTAACATTATTCTAATAGAATACTTCACAGCATTGTATGAAAACTTTTAAAGAAGCTATTGAAAAAAGGACAAGGAAATTATGAGATAAAATGACCACATTGTAGAAAAGCAATTTAGAGCTGAGTTTTTAAATCTACCAAATTTATAATTCATATGTATACAGATTACCATAAAATAGTATTTATTAAGTTTACACCTTTGTAAGGCATTATATAAAAACAGCTAAATTGACATTTGTTTGGAAAAATAATTGGTGGCACTTAATGGTGAACACTCTGAAAACCATTTTAGTCCATTTTCATCGTTGGTGGAAAAAACAGTTCTAGACTTTTGTCGTTGAAATGTATATGTGTGTGTATACATAAATTTGTAAGCATTGTTATTGATTACAGGGCAATTCATGATGTTAAAGCCACAGATTTGGGATTAGGTAAAGTAAGATTTAAGGCAGAAGTAGATTTTGATGGACGAGTTGTTACAAGATCATATTTGGAAAAACAAGATTTTGACCAAATGCTACAAGTAAGTTTATGTATTGATTGTTTTCTTATAAAGCCAACAATTAGAAAAATTAATTTTTTAAGTAAATAAGATAAAACTTTTCTTTTACAGCTCATGAAGTCACTTCAGCTTTCAACTTCTTAGGGTGCAAAATTTGACAGAGACCCTTTTATTTACTGTAGAGTGGGTCGGAGGAGACAACAGAAGCGCAAACTTATTATTAAAGTGCTCGTTATGTGCCAGGCATTTTATGTATATTATCTTATTTACTCTACTTGACCGTGGGAGGTAAAGAAATAATATTTTCATTTTTATGTATGGGCAGATTGAAGCACAGAGATTAAGTAACTTTCCTAATATTGCAGAGCCGTAATATGGAGGCACATAAGAATGTAGATCTCTGTGCCCACAGATTGCGCTTTTTTTATTAAGAATAGTTTAAAAGAGAATTTACAGAGGATAATATAATGAACAGCACAGAGGTTACCACTTGCCTTTGTCAAATCTTAATATTTTACCTTACTGTATTTGTTTAAGATCTTAAAAAAAAGAAATCATTACAAAAACAGTTGAAGTCCTTGTTTTCTGATTCTAGATCCCATTTTCTTTCCTCCGTCTCTAAAACTAACAATCATTCTGAATTTAGTACCTGTCATTTCTATTTAGGTTTTTATACTTCTCAATATATTTTTTAGCATAATATATAATAACATTTTGGATGTTTAAAAATTGATATGCGTGGTGTCATATTATATGATTGCCTCTACAATTTCCTGAATAGCATGTTTTTGAGATTCTTCCATGTTAATATATGTACCTTTAGTTAACTTACTTTAATTGCTATATAACATTATATCTTATGAATGGTTGTAGTTTATTTATCCAGTCTCCAGTTGGTGGACATTTATATTGTGTCCAGTATTAAACTGTTAGAAACATGCCACAATGGCATTCCCATACATGTTTCCGTGGTTGCATGTGCAAGGATTTCTTTAGGGTAATGTACAGATAGATTTAAAATAGACGAGACATTGGGTGAACATATCTTCCACTTCTCTAGACATTTGCAAATTTTTCTCCAAAGTAGGTCAATTTAACTTCCACCATTAGTGTATCAAATTTCTATTATTCACATTCTTACTAGACTGTTGACAGAGTTTTGAAATTTTTGTCATTGTGATAGGTGTGAAATAATATCTCATTTTAATTTATATTTCTCTGGTAGTAGGGAGGTTAATAAACATTGAAATTCATTGACCACTGGGATTTTCTCTAGTTCTTTGTTTAATTTCTGTTATTCTGACAGTTTTGGAAACATTTTTAATATGCTATATATTAATCCTTCCTCAGTTGTGTGTCTGCAAATATCTTTTTCTGGTTTGTGATTTACCATTTACTTTGTTGTACAGAAGATTTAATATGGTTTTTAATTTCATTGTCAAATTTGTAATCTTTTTCTCTGTGTGTTTTATTATCTTGCTTGAGAAATCCTTGCTTATCCCATTATCATAAAAATACTTTTTTTTTTCTAGAAGTTTTATGGTTTTCTTACCTTTAGGTTTTTAGTACACTTAGAAGTGTTTGTTTTGTTTAATGGTTTGAGGTAGGGATTTAATATAATTTTTTTCTTACAGAAAAATAATTGCCCTGACAATATTTATTGAATAATCTATTCTCTTCCCACTAATTTGTAATGCTGCCATAGTGTAACATTGTACTCAATTCTTTCTTGAATTTAAGTTTTTCAGAATTAGGTGGTTCATTACCTATGGCTGGAAAATTTTTCATTTTTCATTAAATTTAATGGTGTTACAATTTTTTTAAAGAAATCATCAACTTACTGCTATGATTTTTAAAAAACTATTTGTTTTTTTGCTATCATTTTCTTTATAGGAAATTCAAGAAGTGAAAACTCCTGAAGAACTAGAGACCTTTATGCTTAAACACGGAGAAAATATTATTGATACTTTAGGAGCTGAAGTCGATAGACTTGAGAAGGAACTGAAAGTAAGATACATTCATAATAATAATATAATAATAATGTCTATTTCTTGAGTACTTACTCTGTGTCAGACACTATGCTAATTGCATCACATCTATCCTCATCTTCTCAGCAACCCCATGATGTATTGGTAGCTGTGGGAGGGAAAATGATTGGGTTAGAGAAGTTGGATAATTCGCTCAAGGAAATAAGGGAATTGGGATTTGAACCTATTTGTTCAATTCCAAATTCTAATCTTTTAGTCACTATTCTATACTGCTTGCTTAGTTTCTGAAAAAATCAAATGTTTTTTGCTTCTTTGTTTTTAAATAAGTATTTAGAAAGTTTCTAGAGAAAGGTAAAAGGGAAAGTTTAGACTTTTCAAAAGTTAGGAAATATAGCCTATGATTTTCAACATATACATACATCTTACTTTTAGTCCATTTGACATTATTTTATATTTTCTGTTTGTTTCTGTTCAGTTGGAGATCATTACAACCAACTGGTTATTTTACTGAAATACTACTTGATAAGATTGCCTTTTAAAATGTCTCAGTGCTCTCCAATTGTCAATCATTGACATATGAGTTTGTTTGCAGTGAATAAAACTTGTAAATGATCTTTAACATATATAGCTTATTGAAAGCCATGCATTTTTTTAGTTGATGTTGACCAGTCTTTAGTTTTGCTTAAAATTGAAGGGAAACAAAAACAAAAATTGAGGGGAAACGTTTCTATCACGGCTTTATTATCTTTTCTTTTAGAATCTAGATACCTGATCAGATTAATAGAAGTTCTTCAAATAAGATGATTTTGTTAATGTTAATATTATAGTTCACAAGCTTTATCAGGCATTATTTTTTAAGTTTGTAGATGAGCAATTCTCAAATATTTTGGTCTCAGGACTCTTTTCGTTCTTAAAACTTATGGAGGACCCAAAGAGCTTTTATTTGATTTATATTTATTGATATTTACCAAAATATAAATTAAAATTGAAAAATTAAAAAATATTTATTTAAAAACATAATAAATCTATTGCATGTTGGTATAAATAACATTTTAACATAAAATAACTATTTTCCAAAATGAAAAAAATGAGTGATATTGTTTTGTATTTTTGCAAAAACCTGAGACAGGTAGATTCCTATACCTGCTTCTGCATTCAGTTTGCTGCCATATATTGTTTTGGTTGAATATGAAGGAAGGTAGGCTTTGTAAGTGTTCTAGCCTTTTCAGGTAATTATGATATTCTCTTTAGACATTACACTAAAACCTGACAGCCTGTTAAAGCTTGGTTGTAATGTGGAATCTGAAACTATATCAATGAACTTTTTATTTACTGTTTGTGAAGTTAGGGGGCACAGCACACAAGACCACCCTCGTTTCTAACACCAATTGCAGAGTTCGAGGGGTTCTTAGAGCACCCTTGCGTTAGAAAATTCACTAGGCCTCACAGAACTCCCTAACTGCTATTATACTCACAGTTATGGTTTATTACAATGAAAAGATACATATTAAAACCAGCCAGAGGAAGAGGTGCATAGGTCAGAGTTACAAACACAGAGCTTCATGTGTCCTCTTGCCTTGGAGTCATGGACAGTATTTCTCTCCTGGCAACAATGTTTAGCAGTTAGCATGGAGTATTGCCAATCAGAGACTCTCAACTAAGCCTTGATGTCCAGAGATTTTTATTGGGCTTCATAGCTGGACTGTCTGAGATGACCTTTCATTTTCAGCCCCTCCTGGAGGTAGAGCAGATACTGTGTGGACATAATTATCAGGCAGGATCCCAAGGGCCTAGAGATCATCTCCCAGTAGCCAGTAGGCAAAGGCCAGACCTTTCTTTGGATATGATTAATTCTCTACACTATTATATTAAAATCTGTTGGTCTGTCTGAATTTGTCTTTTACCCATGCAGAATTCTGTCACATTATGGAAAATAATTGGTTGACTGAATTTATGTACATCTTTCAAATGTTACATTTCTAAGTAAACGCTGTCAGGCTCAACAGTGGTGGATATGAGTTTTCTAACATTCTAATTTTCACTTGAAAGCTTGTGTTTTATCATTAGCAACAAATACTTTTAGTTATTTTCTTTGAAGTAACAGACTCATTTTGTTAATTTTTTAGCAGATGCCTGTTGAATTCCCAAATTTGAATAACCGTAGTTTCTTGGGTATTCTTTTAAGTAAAAATGGTGTTTAGATTAAAAAAAAGCATCTGATTCAGCTCATAACTCAATCACAGAAGTGTTTTTCCTTATGACAACGTCAGACTTCAGTATCAAGCAGAAGGGCTTTATACCTACTTCCCATTTTGTCACAGGTAATTTTTTAAAGTGTACTCAGGGGTTCAGGTTTAATAAACCAGTACTTGTTCCTACTTTATGAAGGATATTTTAAAGTGAAATTACCTTTTCGTTTTTTTAACTGTGAATGGCAGTAAAGGAACAAAATGACTACCAGTATAGTTTGGTGCCATTTGCCTTGAAGTTTGCAAAGGTGCCAACAGTTTTATTCACCATTGCTTTTATGCCATCAGAGGAAATTTCAGCATAGTTAAAAAAGCAAATAACATCTTAGTGTTATTATGAAAATAGTTTCGAGTCCTCCTGAAAAGGTCTCAAGGACCCCAGTTATCCTTGGAGCATACTTTGAGAATTACTCCTCTAAATAAAATGTGAGGTTATTATTTTTGTGCAGGGTGACACAAGAATGAATAACTTTGCTTTTCTGATCTACCTGTTCTTATTCCCCTAGCAAGGAAAATAATGAGCTTTTAAACTAAATATTTTAGCTTTACTTTTTAATAGAAACAATAAGTCAGAAGTCAGATTTAAGAATAAATACTGCCGTGGTGTGGAATTAGCCCCTGGTCGTTCTCAAAATGTGAAAGTATTGACAGACTTTACAAAGTGGGAGAGCAAAGGAAGTTTTTATTAAAGTTAGGGCAGAGAGAGAATGCCCATGGCAGTGTCCGAAGATAATGGCTACCTCGGGTGGTGAGGAGAGAAGTACCAGTAGGGAGGGGCTGCCGGGGGCAGAGTCTGATAGGGACAGCTGCTGAGACCGAGGGGTAAGAGAAATGCTGGCAGAACGGGGTTTGCCAGGGAAGTCTGATAGACAGCTGCTGCAGGTAGTAAGGAGAGAAGCAAAGAGAAAACAGATGAATATCTGCAGACAAACTAAGTCTACAGGTGGCTAGATAGCAAGCTATTCGGTGAGTCAGACTGCAAACTAGCTAAATCTAATTGTTATTGATTTACTGAATTTCAACCTTACAAATACCAAATTGATCGTTCTCAACTGTACTCTTATCATAATCAGATAAGCTTATTGTTTTTGTTAGCTTTGTGTTTAGATTGGGATCTATTTAATCATTAATAGTTTGACCTGTCTCATAAGTGTTTTTGAATTATATATGTCTTGTGAACCAGGAAGCCAAGTTTAACCCACATTTTCAGGTGAAAACATCTCTAAGGTAATAAGGCATATAAGTAATCCTAAGTCAAAGAAAGTTCTTCTAAGGCACCAAAGAGAATGCATGAATGTAATTCTTCTTCCTTGTCATGAAAATAGACTGATTTTTTTTTTAACTTAGAACTTTGTACACTGACATGTTCCCTCCTTTTTAGTAGTTAAGCATGGTTTCCTTCTAAGTTCAAATTTTAATAATTGTTGAATTACTTTGGAAGGTCACACTCAGTGATACAGTTCTTCACCAGAATAGCAATCTGTTGAGTAATGCCATTGATCCATGTATTAGAATAAGTGATATTTTTAGCCTAAAGTCTATAACTCGCATATTTCTATGTAAAGATGGTAAAAATAATAGAAGCTGGTTTATAAAGTCCCATGTCATAAATGTGAGCTATATCTTGTTATTATTTTGAAGGTCTTTGAACTGTTAACTCAAGAAGGTTTTTTTTGTTGTTCTACCTCTATATTTCAGTCTGTGGACAGACGCTTCTCTATCCCTCCGTGAAGTTTTTTTGTGTTTGGGGGGAAATAATTCTATTGGAAATTGATTCAGTGGGAAGATGCCACAGCATTTGCAAATTCCTAATAAGTAATGTTCCAGTTAAATACTCTGCTCTGCTCTTTGTCTTTTGCTTCTTTGATTGAATCCTATAGCATTTCCTTAACTCGAGACTGCAGCATTACAAAATAAATTACATAACATGAGTACTTGAATAAAATCTGTGGTATGTAAAATGCCCCACTTTGCATTGAACAGTGCCTAGGACATAATAGATTAGTTAAGTAAGTATTTGTTGAATAAATGAATGAAAATTACAAGTCAGATACCAATTATTGATGTTCAGTTCTATTTAATAAATATTTATTCAGTTTCTGTTATGTACATGATAGCTTGTTAGGCACTAAATATTAAAATTTAAGGATATTAATCTTATTTTTTTATTCTTTCATTTTGCAAACACATTTCTGTGGCTGCTTTGTATTGGGCATATTATATTTTAGGAATTTGATTAATTTTCTCTCTGAAAATGATTTTTAAAAGAGCAGAGTGAATTAACTTTTTGGTTTCTTTTTCTTGAGATCAGATTGTTATTAGTACACATTTGTTATATAGTGCTCATAGATACAATAATTTTAAACTTTCCACGAACAGCTAAAATTTTCAAGAGATATTGGGATGGGTAATAGTTGAATGGAGTGGGAAAATAAAATTCAGTTTCATTTCCCTTTGAGGAAATCTTTTTTAATTTCAGATTGAATTTAAGGCGTTCTAGACATACTTTAAGATAAAGAAAACATTGAGAAGAAAAGTATGCCCCCCACCCCATGTTTGGGGGTCCTTGGCCACTCTTAAATTAGGATCCAGGAGAAAGTACCCCCATCTGTATACATTTGAACAACACAAGTTATAAGAAAAATCCCAGTGCACACTCAGTAGAATGCTCTAACTGGAGCTAAAACTCCAACATTATGCCAAGTTTTGTCTTTATAACTGAATTTCTTTAATATGAGTAATATGCAGATGTTCCTAGGATATTTTTTAAGTTAGAAATGATTGATCATGGGGCCGGCCAAGTGGCTCAGTTGGTTAAGACTTAGCTTAAGAGCAGAGCTCTGAGCAACAGGGTCACTGGTTCAATTCCCACATGGGCCAGTGACACTGCACCCAAGCTGAGCTGCTGCTGAGCTGCCAACAGATGGCAGGATGGCTCAGCTGGTGAGAGCATGTGCTCCTAACAGCAAGACTGCCTGTTCTATGGTGGGCTACGCCCGCCTGCAACTAAGACTAAACTCGGCACCTTGAGCTGAGCTGCCACCCGGATGGCTCAGTGGATAAAGCATGCACTCTTAACAACAAGGCTGCCAAGGGCCGGCCGAGTGGCTCAGTTGGTTAAGAGCTCGCACAAGAGTGCGAGCTCTGAGCAACAGCGGTTCGATGCCCGGCTCGGGCTGAGTTGCCGCTGAGCTGCCAACAGGTGGCAGAATGGCTCAGCTAAAAAAAAAAAAACCAAACAAAAAACCAAGAACAACAAGGCTGCCAGTTCGACTCCCACATGGGATGGTGGCTATGCCCACCCACAACTAGGACTGAACTCAGCACCTTGAGCTGAGCTGTCACCCGGATGGCTCAGTGGATAGAGCATGCGCTCTTAACAACAGGGCTGCCAGTTCGACTCCCGCATGGGATGGTGGCTACGCCCACCTTCAACTAAGATTATAACAGCACCTTGAGCTTAGAGACTATGAGCTGCCTGAAGGTGACTGGCGCCCTCCACAACTAAGATTGGAGAACAACAACTTGGCTGGTCCCCCTCCCCAATTCCCCAAAACTGTTCCCCTCCCCCAATTCCTGAATTTTTTTTAAAAAAGTGAATTAAAAAAAGAAATGATAACTGCTCGTTATCAGAATCACTTAGAGGAGCTTTTTTCCCTTGTTGATTTATTTTTACAACTTTAATCAAGTATAATATACGAAGTTTATAAAGTCAAACAGAACTGAAAAGCTTATAACAGAAATAAGTGTCATTTGCCTCACCCTCTTCTTTTCTTAATTTTATTTCTCAAAGATTACCATTTTTAATACTTTTTGCATTTTTTATATTTACTGCCATATTTCTACTTAGTCTTAATACTGCCCCTCTTGATTTAAGCATTGTTTTGTTTTTGATAGGTGTAGATTTTGTTATTTTATACACTTTCTATTATCCCCTATTCTGACAATATTCATTATATTAAATTTTATTGCACTTTTAATTCCTCCAGAATTAAGTATCCTTCCTTTATGCACCCATTGGGGGGAAGGGGGGAGCCAAAATCTTTACTTTGCTCTGTAGCAGCAGACTGTTGTAATTGCCTGCTGACTTCCCTGTCTCCTCACCTCACTAGACATTAGTTCATCAAACCAAGTGCTATTTGTTTCCTGTTAACTGTTGTATATACTTCAGTGCCTGGCACAGGGTAGGTATGTAATAAAGATATTTTTGTTGTTATTGAATTGAAGTTCCTAAAGCTGGCATTTAAGATTTTTCACACCTGGCTTCTGCCTCCCTTTCCAGCCTCATCACTAGCCTTGCCTTTTTCGTAGCTCCTGTGCTAACTGTACCATCTGTCAGTACATACTTTCCAGGCTCACTGACTTCGTCATGCTGTTCTTTTCTGTCTAGACCATCATAATCTATCTGGAAAACTCATCACGTTCAAACCTCGCTTAGATATTATATCCTCAGTGAAGTCTTTCTGGATCTCATGAGCATAAGTAATAGATCTCACACTTTTGTTCCCAGAGGTATTATTTAGTACATTGTAATAGTTAGGAGCTTGAGGTCTGGAATCAGGCCTGGAATCCATCCTGGCTCCATCACTTACTAGCTGTGTGACTTGGGACAGGTTAGATTATTTCTTCAAACTTCAGTTTTCCCATATGTAAAATGGAAATAATTGGGTTATTATGAAACCTTTAAAAGCACATTCACCTGAAGCCCCTTACTTAGTGTAATACTTGACACAAGAATAAGTACTTATTAAATGTTAACTGGTATTATTAGCTATAGTGCTTATGCTCGTAGATGATTATTGCCACACTGTGTTCTTGGTTAAACTGAGGCCCTCAGGGTTAGGAACAGAGTCTTACTAAATAATCATAGCTCCACTTCCTAGCATAATGCCTGCCCAAGACTATGGATTGTTACTCAAATGAGTCAATATCAGTGTATTTTTTCTGATTGTTATTGTTTTGCAGTGATGTCTTTTCGCCAAAAACAAGCATATTTCCAGTGCTTTGCAATGCTTGGCACATACTAGATTCTTAATCCATTATTGTATTAATGAATATAAGAACAAACTCATGGATGTGAGACTACTTACTGTATCATTTATAGTGTGTTTGATCTGTTCATCTATTGATCTTATTTTTTTCCTTATGCAAATATTTCTCTTGCCAGTATGCTGCAATGAAATAGTTTGACCAAATGTTTTCATTGGCTTTATTAATCAAAAGGAATAAAAGAAAACAGAAAATTCTGTTTTGCCAAGAGTAATGTGGTGGTGTTTTTTTCCTTCCAGAAACGAAATCCTGAAGTTCGACATGTAGATTTGGAGATATTATAGATTTGATGGAATGAATCACCTTGGAGTGAGCTTTGGAAACAAGTTTGTCAAGACTGCTCTCCCACACTGAAGGAGTCAGCGCCATTCAGCAGCCATTTTTTGTTTTTAAGATGAAGGAAATATTTTATGTAAAGGGCAATTCAGCAGTCCACAGAACTAAAACTACTTCTTACTTCTAAGAGACATACTACAAGTTGAATCAATTTGGAAATCATGTTTTTGTTTTAGTAGGGACCACTTTTGTTACTTAAATTGATCTAATTTCTCATTTTAGCCTGTATTGGGTATAATGTACCTTGCAATCATGTTTCCTTTCTTCACTTTGGTAAAAATAAGCAACATCCATAGGATTATGATTTTTAATTTTGTTTCCACTGAAGATTTCACTCCATCAAAACCTGCCAATCTTGAATATGCTGGCTAAATCTTGGTTTCTGGTTTTTAAATAGTCACTCCATTTTAAAGTCTGTCTTTCCTTATAGAATGTGGCAAGTATTTCAACATACCATGTAATTTTTCCCTGAGCACAAGGAGGAATACTTTCTTAACCTAGTTATCCATAAACATTCATTCCAGTAGTGGCTTAGTTACTGAACTGAAGGAAGGCATGTCAGTACACTTAGGTCATCGTAGTTGCTGTTTTCTAAAATTTCTTAATTCACCCTTTACTTTTTTCCTTATCTGGTTTAATTTTTCTAATGGTAAAATAACCCTAGTTGTTTCCATGGGCCAGTGTAATAACTGGTTTTTTGTTTTTGTTTTTTAACTGGCTTCAGTGCCATAATGTGTATTTACTAGGAAATGATGCATTTCTAAGTACTTTGACATTCTGTAAAGTGGACTAGAAATATTTATAATTTTATAGACAGGACAGCATTTTATGTTTAATTTATTTTTAAAGAGGCACTGCTTATGTAAACCTGAACTGTGGGATATTTCTTACTTTAAGAGAAAGAGAAGTAAATCTCTTAGGCAGAAACTTGTGCCCATGATTTTGTATAATATCATAAAAAGTGTGTCTGTAACATGAGTTTCTTGCAGTTACAAATGGGCATTTAGTATAATATATGACTATAACTGTATGTAAGTAGCTTTCTAATGATCATAAGGTATCAAGATGAAAAAACATGTAATTCAGTAATTGAAAGTTTAGTGCAAAACAATAGCTCTGTCTCCATTCATCAAAACAGCTCAGATGCACTTTAAATTGTTCAGGTAGCAGTGAGCATTGTCCATGGCTAGGTGATCTCTTTGCTGGATAAGTGAGTGCTTGACATAAGAACCTAACTATCTGTGTGAGGTCAGTGTCTAAAAACTTACTTAGATTTAAGTTTATGAATTAAAGCAAATTGTAGTGCTGCAAACAAAAAATAAACATTTGATTAAAGGGGTTGTAATGGTAATTTTTTTATCTAGAAATGTCATTTACTGGAAAATTTACATTGGCGTACTTTTTTTACCATTATATAGCATTTTGCATGCCGTACATTTTAAGTGAAATGACATTCCAGTTTTATTTTTTAAGATATAAAATTGTGAAAAATATGTATATATATATATATAATTTGATTCTCTTCTTATGGTTTCAAATTCTTTACCCCTACTTTTTTCTGAAATATTTTTTTATCCATTCTAATTCACTCTATACTTTATCTATGTTCTTCCTCCCCTTTCCCAGCTGCCACTTGTTTTTCTATGTCACTGCCATGTAGGAAGGTACCAAATTATATCCAGTTACCTCCTAGTAAAATTACTCTGAAAAATATAGCTAGACAAGAATAATTAACTCATTAAAAAAAAATCTCAAAGTTGGTATGCAGAAGTTATTCCAAATCGCAATTATTTTAGGACTTTCTAAAAGCCAATTCCTGATATTTCTATGAGTTCTCTAATCTGATTTCATTGAGATCAGACCTATTCTTAAATAATGAAGGCTTATGTTTCTGTCTTTTATTTCCAGTTCGGTTCTGCACTGATATTTTAAAGTTTGTTTAAGCAAAATTTGACATCAAGTACAGTATATCAAGCAATTTGAATATTTCTGTGAATCAGGAAATGTATGACATCTCTGGTTTATATTTTTTTCTTTTAAACTGGAGTCAAATTTGAGTTTTAAAACTAGGGATTTTGGCCTGTTTTATTTAAAAATAAGATAATATGTAGTTGTTCAGTTTTCTTGGTTTTGTTGTTTTTTTCAAATTAATATGTCTGACTTTAAGTTTTGCCCTGATCCATAGCGTTTGAATATTTAAATATATAAATCTTAATATTTTCAAGGAAAATAGCTTCTGTAGGAGAATAATTGCAAAAGTAATGTTAGAGAAGAGGGTAGTCAAGGGCCATGACTCCTCTTTGTATTAAGCTGAAATCTGGGAACAGTCAGAGGTGAGGTATACTTGTTTTCAGCTTTGGCTAATGGATATCTAATCAACTCTTAAGTATCAGGCCCCATACTATGTAAGGTGGCACATTTTTCAGACCATGGCAGAGAGGGGAGAAGAGATGGAGACCTATTTTTAAGTGTACCCTGTTGATAGCCAATAGTATACAATTCCAAAGAGGGAGATTCCTGAACATGTAGAGGAAACTGGGTGATAGGATCAGATTGGAAAATTTTCACATTCCCCCCACCAAAAGTTAATCTCTGCATACATCATCCTGCACACACACACACACCAAATAATCCAGAATAACAAAATGACATAAGATTGAAGTTGGGGTATATGATTTTATTGTTATCTTAATTGTCGCATTATTTGGATAATGCTTTTTGCTAAAATTATACCATCTAAAGGAAATGGCTTAAGTTTTAAATCTCATAACTTTTTGAGGTAGAATGATGGGAACTACAGAAAATTACAGACATTGGGAATTTATACTGTCTTGCTCAGATTGCATTTGTCAGGCTTTGGCACTTCCTTTAAATGTGATGACCCCCAATTTGCCAAACTGTCAAAAGTCAGTGAAGCAAAGAATTGAGGTAAAATGTTGATGCGAAGATTGTGTCCCCTAAATCCCTCATCTCTGTTTCTTAAATGGAAATTTGGAAGGCATTTATATAGCAGATTGGTCTGACAGCCTTCATATTTGCATTTAAGTTTACTAGCATTTGTAGAAATGGTTTTATGGGAAAAGAAAATTTTGTTTCTATTACATTGTATTTCAACTGTGTGATTTCGCTGGCAGGTTAAGATGGTCCTGGTCCCTCAGGATTCTTTTTTTTTTTTCTTAATAAATGTCATGTGTAAATAATAGCAGTTCACTTTTTAGTTTGGGACTTTTTTTCCCCAGTGATAAATAAATGTTTTTGAAACAAATCGTTCTTTACCTCATGTGTTAAGAACTAAACAGTGTAATTGGATACATTTTACCTTAAAAATAATGCCCATAGTTGGGGGAGGCGGGGACTAATACCCATAGTTTTTTGGGGGTTTTTTTTTACATTTTTAAATTTTTTAAAAGATTTTTATTAAAATATATGTAACATACAATATTATATTAGGCCAGGTCTACACCATAGTTATTCAACCCTTATATACCTAAAGAAGTGATCACCATGATAAGTCCAGCAACCATCTGACACCGTACCACCAATATTATTGACTATATTCCCTATGCTGTACATTACATCCCCATGACTTATTTGTTTTATACTTGGAAATTTGTACCACTTATTGCCTTTCACCTTTTCCTCCCTTTTTTAATTTATCAATTACAGTTGACATTCAGTATTATGTTGATTTCAGGTGTACAGCATAGTGGTTAGACATTTATGTAATTTAAGAAGTGATCCCCCTGACTAGTTTAGTACCCACCTGGCACTATACATAGTTATTATATTATTGTCTATATTCCCTCTGCTTTACATCCCCATGACTATTTTGTAACTACCAGTTTGACTTTTTTTTTTTTTCCTGCGGGAGTCGAACCAGCAACCTTACTGTTAAGAGTGCATGCTCTATCCACTGAGCCATCCGGGCCCCAGCTCAGCTTAGGTGCCGAGTTCAGTCCCCGCCGCGGGTGGGTATAGCCCACCATCAAACAGACAATCTTGGGCTGGCCGAGTGGCGCGTTGGTTAAGAGCTGGCTTGGGACGCCCCTGTTCGGATCCCACATATGAGGGCCAGTGACATTGCCCTCTACAGCTAAGATGCTGAACAACAGCTCAACCTGGAGCTGGGCTGCCGTGAGGCGATGGTGACGGCGTCGGCTGCAGCCCCTGCTGCAGTGGGTTGCCGTGGGCTACCGTGTGTAGCCAGCAACCAGCGTGAGCGGCCAGCAGCCGCTGTGAGCGGCAGTCCAGAAGCCAGCGACTAATCTGCCTTGCCCGGGAAGAGTGCAATGATGGTGCCAACTTGGGCCAGTGAAGCAACGTCCTCCACAACTAGACTGAAGAACAAAAGGACCGCAACTTGTCTGTTCCCCTTACCCCAATTCCCCAGTGCTGTTCCCATCCACCAATTCCCCAATAAAAAAAAAACTTAAAAAAAAACAAAACACAATCTTGTCATTAGGAGCATGTGCTTTCACCAGCTGAGCCATCCTGCCATCTGTTGGCAGCTCAGTAGCAACTCAGCTTGGGTGCAGTGTCACTGGCCCATGTGGGAATCGAACCAGCGGCCCTGTTGCTCAGAGCTGTGATATTAAGCCAAGTCTTAACCAACTGAGTCACTCGGCTTGCCCGTTTGTACTTCTTAATCCCTTCACCTTTTTCACCCTGTTCCCCAACCCTCTCCCATCTATCACCCCAAGTCTAGCACCCATCTGCACTATACATAGTTATTTTTGACTATATTATGCTTATTATTGACTATATTATGCTGTACCCTATATCCCCATGATTACTGTGTAACAACTAATTTGTACTTCTTAATCCCTTCCCCTTTTTCACTCACCCGCAACCCTCCTCCCATCTGGCAACCGTCAATATGTTCTCCGTATCTATGAGTTTGTTTCTGTCTCGTTTGCCTCTTTTGTTCTTTGGATTTCACATACAAGCAAAATCACATTACATCTGTCTTTCTCTGTCTGATACTCCACTCAGCACAGTATCCCCCAGGTCCATCCACGCCGCCACAGATGGCAAGAACCCATTCCCTTCCATGGCTGAGCAATATTACGTTGTATATATGTACCACCTCCTCTTTATCTATTCTTCCATTGACAGACACCCAGGCTGCCTCCACATCTTGGCCATTGTAAACAGTGCTGCAATGAACATGGGTTCACATTTATTCTAAGTAGTGTTGGGGTTTCATCAGATAAATACCCTGAAGTGGGATTACAAGGGTCCCTCTTTGTCCTTTGTTTTAGCCTTTGTTTTAAAGTCTATTTGTCTGGTATAAGTATTGCTACCCCAGCTTTTGTTTTTTGGGGGTTTTTTTTAATTTCCATTTTCAAGAAATGTCTTTTTTCATCCCTTTACTTTCCGTCTCTGTGTGTCTTTCAATCTGAAGTGAGCCTCTTGTAGGCAGCATATGTAAGGGTCTTGTTTTCTTATCCATTCAGCCCTCCTATGTCTTCTGAGTGGAGCATTTAATCCGTTTACATTTAAAGTAGTTGTTGATAGGTATGTAGCTATTGCCATTTGATTCATAATTTTGATCTTTTTTTAAAAAAATCTTAACTCCCTCTAACATTCCTTGTAATACTGGTTTGGTATTGATGAACTCCTTTAGTTTTTTCTTGTCTTGGAAGCTCTTTATCTGTCCTTTGATTCTAAATGATAGCCTTGCTGGGTAGAGCACCTTTGGCTGTAGGTCCTTGCTTTTCATCACGTTGAATATTTTGTGCCAATCCCTTCTGGCCTGCAAAGTTTCTGTAGAGAAATCAGCTGACTTATAGGAGCTCCCTTATAAGTTACCAGTTGCCTTTATCTTGCTGCTCTTAGGATTCTCTCTTTGTCTTTAACCTTTGCCATTATAATTACAATGTGTCTTGGTGTGGGCCTGTTTGGGTTCATCTTGTTTGGGACTCTCTGTACTTCCTGGACTTATATTTCTATTTCCTTTGCCAGGTTAAGAAAGTTTTCAGCCATTATTTCTTCAAATAGTTTCTCAATCTCTTCCTTTCTCTTGTCTTCTGGTATCTCTATGATTCTAATGTTACGTTTGATGTTGTACTAGAGGTCTCTTACTCTCCTCATTTTTGGGGAGTTCTCTCTTTTTTTTGTTGTTCTGATTGGGTGTTTTTTGCTACCTGATCTTCCAAATTGCTAATTCGATCCACTGCTTCGTCTAGTCTGCTGGTGATTCCTTCTAGTGTATTCTTCATTTTAGTCATTGTATCCTTCACTTCTGACTTTTTTTTTTATGGTTTTTATGTCCTTTCTTATACTTGCTATCTCTTTGTTGAAGTTCTCACTAAGTTCCTTGAGCATCCTTATAACCATTGTTTTGAACTCTATCTGGTAGGTTGCTTGCCTTTCTTTCGTTTAGTTCTTTTTCTGGCGTTTTCTCCTGTTCTTTCATTTGGGATGTAGTTCTTTGTTTTCTCTTGGCTGCCTCCCTGTTTCCATGTATTAGGTGGATCTGCTACATCTCCAAGTCTTGGCTAGATGGCCTTTTACATAGTAGGTGTCCTGTGTGGCCCAGTGGCAGTCTCCCTGGTCACCTGAGCTGGGTGCTCCAGGAGTGTCCCTTGTATGGATTGTGTGTACCTCTTATGGTTGAGCCTTGGTTGCTATTGGCAGGGCAGTGGGTGGGAATGACCCTCAGGCTGATTGGCTGTGGGGTTTGGCCACATCCACAGCTTACATGCTACTGTGCTGAGGGCTTACCCCACAGAGTGGGATTCGCCCCAGTGGGCTGGTACGTGTTGAGACTGCCCTTTGGGTGTGCTGCTTGTGGGACTAGTTAGCTGGTGCTCTGCTGTAGTCTGAAGCCAGCCTCCAAGTATGTTGGTTCTGGGGCCTCCAGTGCAGGCCCAAGTCAGCCCCTGTCTGTGACCAGCTGGGGACTACCTGGTAAGAGCTACAAAGCGATCTGCAGTTGTTCACTGCCTCTGCTAACCCTGGAAGTGCGTGGGAGAGGGCACGCTGTGAATTGAGGATGTCTGCCACCAGTACTGGGCCAAATTCCAGGACACCCCGAGGCCTGGTGCCACCTGCCAGCTCCCTTAAAGTTCAGCCGCTGATAAAGTCTCGTGTGGTATACAAGTTGGGTGAGGCAGGGTCTTGGAGTCACTTGAGTGGGAAGAGTTGTGGTCACCACCAGGTTAATGTAAATTCTGGTTTGGTGCTAGTTTTGAGCCTGAAGTGACTCAGCAAAAGTCTCAGAGAATGCCAAGGCCAGTTGCTGCCCACCTGGGGTCTGTCAGAATCTGACAGCTTTCCAAGGAAGTGCAATGCAGGTGGGGCTGGTTGCTCTGGGAGAAAGTGCCTCTGGCATTGGGAGAGTTGGGTAGGGCAGGGTCCCAGAGAGTCAGCAGGGCAGAGCTCTGGAGCTCACCAGGCCTATCAGATTCAGATTTGGCCAATTGGGGCGGGCTCAACATAGGAAAGATGGTACCTGCCTGCCAGCTGCACGGCTGCATGGGAGGACCTCCTCACGGGGAAATGGCAACTCTCCTCCAGCCCTCAACCTAAAGCAACACAACTTAGTCTGCCCCATATGTCTCTGACACCACCGCCCCCCCTTGAGTTACTGTCCCTCCGCTGAAGCCTAAGGTGAGTGCTTGGGAGAGAGTCTGTGCGTGGGCCATTTAAAAGGATGACTGGGTTTCCTGCCGCCTTCTGTCGCACCTGGATGGTCAGAATTCCAACTGGTTTTCACAGCTCCTCTTCCCGGCACCAGTACTCTGGGCTGGGGCTTCTCACTCTGGGGGGAACCTCTGTGATCGAGATATCCCTCCCAATTCTCAACCACCATATGGAGGTTTGGGGCTAGCCAGTTCCATGTCTCCACCCCTCCTACAAGTCTCGACATGGCATCTTTATATCCTTAGTTATAAAACTTCTGTTCAGCCAAACTTCAGATGGTTCTCCAAGTTGATTGCTCTATAATTTAGTTGTAATTTTAATGTGTTCATGGAAGGAAGCAGGCACAGTGTTTATCTACTCCGCCATCTTGGATCTCCTCTCATGCCTGTGTTTTTTAACGGAATTTGTTATTCATTGAGTATGCTTGTTAGTTTGTAACGTTCCTGCTTTTACAAAACCAAAATTTAACAATCATTTTGTAATCAGTTTTCAGTATAAAGGGAACATTAATATACTGTTAGCACGTCGTGTTTGGTAAAGGTCAAATCTAAAAAGTTATCTCTCAGTGATAGATATTATCATTACATTTTTTTATAAACTAATTTTATAAAATTATAAAATTTTATAAAATTTCTTTTGAGATGTATCTATACACTATATTTAGAGAAAAAAATTACAAAACATGAAAACTCCAAAAGCTACAACCTAGAACCAGCCTTTAGTGAGATCCAAGTTGAATTCTATACTAATCCTATAGGAATTCCAGTTTTCTTTTTCACAAGCTAAACCACAGCAATTAGGTATTTTGAGAGGGTATATAGAATTTCCTCCCCCAAATCAAAATGTATTGAAAATAGAGGCACTATAGTGTAGAATTTGCATAGGAAAGTACAGCATTGTGTCTTTGTCTTTAAGGGCTTCTAGAGGTTAAAAAATAGACTGTAAAAGTTAAAACATACCTGTTAATACTATAATAGCTATCAACAGGATAATTTGAGGTATTTATATCAGGTACCATTTTAGATATATTAACCCATTTCATCCTTACAAAGAGCCAGTGAAGTAAGGATGACTCACATTTTTGCGGATGAAACTGAGGTACACTAGATACATAATGTGCCTGAGGAGACTCAGCTGGTGTGGAGCAGAGTCAGGGTTTGAAATCAGATAGTCTGGCTCTCTACCTGTCACTCTGATGAGCAGAAGAGTCGAAGAAAAGTAACATATCAAAAGTGAAAATGAAATATTCATTTTGTTACAACATAAGCAAATGAATTAATGTTCAGTAGTCAGAACAACTAGCTGGATCTAACTCGGACTGCTTGGGACAAGTGGATGGTGGGATGGGATTGGAGTGGGACATTGATGTTTTATGGAAGTCAAGGAATTGTCTGTCACTTCTGAGATTTATTTTCAAGCAATACCTGAAGGCCACCTTAGAGACATATCCAGAAGATAATATTTAGTTCAAATGTCAGTTATTGACTTGAATCATGTAGGAAAGAAATTATGGAAAGGTGTGGAAATTAGCATTAATGAAAAATTTTAAAAATATTTTAAAATTATATTTGATCCCTAGTTACCAATTGACTTTTCCCAAAGGGAACTACTGTTACAAGTTTTGTGATGTGTTCTTTAGATATTTAATGCATATATGCGCATATATATATATATATATATATATATATATATACACACACACACACATACATAAAAGTTTATAATATGTATTCTGTTCTGCACAGATGGTTAAATACATGTACATTATGGATGTTCTTATAATTTAAAAAGTACACAGCCGATTCCCAGAGTTTTGTGTTCACTAAAGATGTTTAGATCGTGAGGATATAAGAAGAGACCATCTTGTTGCCTTTGGGCCCCACAGGAGCCCAGGGCCCAGCACAAAGCAGGAGCTCAGCCAGCGCCGGGTTCGGCCCCTCCTGCTTCGTCCCCTTCGTCTGTAGAATCAGAGGCTTAGTCTTGGAAGGGCTCCTTCCAGTGCACATGGCCCTGAGGTAAGCATCTGATAAGCACACCACAAAGCTCGGTCCTGGCCCCGGCCATCTCCATCCCTCAATCCACTCAGAGACGGGGGCTGCTGGTCACCTGTCATTTAGCTCCTTGGCCATCCCAAAGGCTTGCTTCGAATTGAGCTGCCCTTCAAAACATAGCTGCCTCAGGACGGCCAGCTGGCTCAGGAGGTTAGAGCGCAGGGCGCAGC
>NW_017732148.1:591920-595614 GCF_001890085.2 Hipposideros armiger | reverse complement strand
GCAGCCCAGCTCCAGGTTGAGCTGTTGTTCAGCATCTTACTGTAGAGGGCAGTGTCACAGGCCCTCATATGTGGGATCCGAACCAGGGCCCTCTGGCATCCAAAGCCAGCTCTTAACCACCCCGCCACTCAGCCGGCCCTGTGTACAGGTTTTTGTATGGACATAAGTTTTCAACTCATTTGGGTAAATAACAAGAAGCACAATTGCTTGATCATGTTGTTTTGTTTTGTAAGAAACTACCAAACTGTCTTCCCAACTGGCTATATACCATTTTCCATTCCCACCAGCAATGAGTGAGAGCTTCTAATTCTTTACATCCTCACCAGCATTTCATGTTCTCAATGTTTTAAATTTTAGCCATTTTATTAGGTGTGTAGTGATAACTCATTGTTGCTTTAACTTGCATTTCCCTAATGACATATGATGTTGAGCAACTTTTCATGTGCTTATTTGTCATCTGCATATCTCCTTTGGTAATTTGTCTCTTCATGTCTTTTACTCATTTTTTAATTGGGTTGTTCATCTTATTGTTGGGTTTTGAGAGATTTTTGTATGTCTAAGATAACAGTACTTTATCTACATATATCTTTTGCAAACATTTTCCCCTGGTCTATGGCTTGTATTCTCATTTCTTGACAGAATAGCCAGATTTCAAGTACTCAATAGTACTCAGTAGTAATACTATTTGATAGTACTAGCAGCTACTGTATTGGACAGCACAGCTTTAGATAGATTACCCTGGTAATAGGATGCAGTCACTTAACCTCTGAGATGAGACATCCAAGAGGGAATACCTAATTAGTGGTTGGATCCAGGAAGTCAGAACTCTGAAGAAAGATTCAGGTAGGACTTAAATACAGTAAAACCTTGGATTGCGAGTAACGTGGTTTGCAAGTGTTCCACAAGACAAGCAAACATTTCCAATACATTTTAACGTGGTGAATGAGTGGTGTCTTGCAATACGAGTAGTTTGTTTCCAGAACGAATTATGCTCGCAAACCAAGGTATTACTATACTTGGGCGTTATCAGCAATTAGGTGGTAGCTGATGTCTGTGAGCAATGATACTACTCAAGGAAAGAGAATTGACTGGAAAGAGAAGAGAGTCTAGAATGGATTTCCGAATAACCTGCCTACCAAACATCTCCACTTGGGATATCGAGAATATTCTTAAATTCAGAATATCCTCAACTCAGTTCATTATCTCCCCTCTCCCCCAAATCTTCTTACTCGTCTACCAACTTGTACAAGCTGGAAATCTGGAAGTCATCCTCAAGTACTCCCTCAGCCCTCAGCTTCCAATGCTTATCTGTGGCCAACTCCTCCTGCTAATTCTATATCCTAAATTGCTCTTGTATCTGTCCCCTATTGTCATCCCCATTTCATCATCTCTCACCTGGATCACTGCCATAGTTCCCTAACTGGCCTCTCTGTCTCCAGTCAGGCTTCACTCAAATACATTCTGCACACTGATGCCACAGTGATCATTTAAAAGGTAAATCTGATCATGTCATTGCTGACTTAAAATCCTTCAATGACTCCCCATTATATTCATAATAAAGTCTAACTTCAACATGACATATAAGGCTTTCATGCTTACCTCTCCAGCTTCATGCACAGGTACCTGAGCTCCAACAACACCAAGTGCACACCAAATCCTACTTATTCTCTCACTCTTGCTCTTACTCTCTCGTACTTTCTTGTTTTCACTTTCACATAATTGTCTTTATACTTGTGCTATGACTAAATGTTTGTGCCCTCCTGAAATTCATATGTTAAGCCCTAATCCCATTGTGTTGGCATTTGGAGGTGGGGCCCTTGGGAGTGAATTAGACTTAGATGAGGCCATGAGGGTAGAGCTCCAAGGATGTGATTCGTGCCCTTAGAAGAAGAGGAAGAGACTAGAGACTTGTCTCTCTCCACCACATGGAATATAGCAAGAAGGTGGCCATGTGCAAATCAGGAAGACAGTTCTCACGAGACAACGAATCTGCCGGTGCCTTCATCTTGGATTTCCCGCCACCAGACTCATGAGAAATAAACGTTTGTTGTTCAATCCACCCAACCTATGGTGCTTTGTTGTAGCAACCCAAGCTAGATGACACATGTTTCCCTGTGCCTTTTCTCCACACGCCCTCTCTCTGTCTTCCTTTTCCACCTGGGTAACTCCAGCCTTCACCTCTGAGACTCAGCACAGTGTCTCCTGTTCCCAGTGCTTCTCATACCCTTCTATGCCCTCTTTTCTTCTTTTCTACTGGCTGGAATGCTGACCTGGTGATGGTGGGCCATCATGGACCATGTGGATGAGAGTAACACAATAGAAGGGACCTGATCCCTGACGTGGAGCCACCCTGCTGGCCCTAGAGAAAGACATAAACTGAAGTCACTATTATTTGTGGTCTGTTACAGCATTCTACTATTAGTGCCTAACTAATTTGAAAAAAGACTTTTATTGTCATAAACCTTGACACTTGAACGTTATAACTCTAAACAAACTTGTCCTAACTCCACTCCAGTCTGGCGGCCCAGACATTGCTCCACAGACAGGGATGACACTTACTTGGGTCTCTGATGGCTCCCATCACTCTTAGGGTAAAGGCCCAAATCCATGACATGGTCATCTGCCTCTCCAATCTCACCCTGCCCTCTGCTCCCCTTGGTCTCTCTGCCCCAGTCTCACTGGCTTTCACTGGATTCCTCAAAGGGGCCATACTTTGCCACTACAAGGTCATGGTATGAGCTGTTTCTTCTCTCTAGAATGACTTTGCTCTACGTTTTCATCTGGTTAACGTTAATTCATCCTGCTGTCCTTCAGATCTCAGCTTGTTTGTCACATCTTCAGGTCTTTCTAACCTTTCTGACAAGGTAAACCCCATATTATACATCTTTACTCTCTGCATTCATCACAGTTTTGATTTTGCATTTGCTGGGATGATTATCTAATCAGCAATTGTCTTCATCACTAGACTATTAGCCCCACAAGAGCAAGGCCTGTGGTTGTTTTTATTCACCATTGACTCCCAGTGCCTAGCATAGAGCTGACCGTGTAGTAGGTGCTCAATAATTATTTGTTGAATTAACAGATGACTATATAATTAAACCCAAGAGGATAGCCTTTCCCTTCCATTGCAGAACCAGGCAGAGGCAGGGGAGATGGAAAGCATATGGTTAAAACATTGAGAAAAGAAAAACTTTATGTCATAACACTCTTGCCAGAGAGCATCAGCCAACCATGATCTGGCTAGAGGAAAGTTAGCCAAGTGTGATCTCACTAGCCTCAACCCCAAATTAAGTTGCTCTTGGCACTCTAGCCACCAGATCACAAATAGGTAGCCTGGCTTAGCTCTGGGTAGCAGCGTTTCTTCCTTGAGCTCTGATAAGTGCGAGAGCATTAGTACTTACTCTTTCTTTTCTTGTTTGTAGGCCCATCTGCCTAAAAGCTCCCTGGTGTGAGCCCCACTAAAGGGTCATGAGCTCTTGCCCAACATGGTTCCTCTTGCCTGGAATCACCTCCCCCTGCCCCTTTCCATAGTATCCAAGTCCTACACGCCCTTCAAGGCCTGAGCTTATTTTGTCTCCTTCAGGAAGATTTGATGAGTTACACTGACTTGTGAGTACTCCCCCCACCCCGCCTCCAACTTCAGGAGTTTTGTCAGGAACATTCAATAGGCCCTCATGATAAATTGCGTAGCAAC